>NC_133663.1:16540489-16840489 GCF_037893015.1 Macrotis lagotis | reverse complement strand
AGACCTCATAGGACTTGGAATATAATATTCTGGAAAAGCTTGGATTAAAACCCGAAAATCAAATACCCAGCAAAACTGAACATATTCTTTCAGGGGAAAAGATGGACTTTCTTTTTTCTTTTTTTTCTTTTTTTTCCTTTTTAGTTTTTGCAAGGCAATAGGGTTAAGTGGCTTGCCAAAGGTCACACAGGTAATTGTTAAGTGTCTGAGGCTGGATTCGAACTCAAGTACTACTGACTCGAGGGCCAGTTTTCTATCCACTATGCCACCTAGCTGTCCCTGAAAAGATGGACTTTCAATGAAACAGGGAACTTTCCAACTTTCCTATTTTAATGACCAGAACTGAACAGAAAGTTTGATCTTCAAGTACAGGACTCAGGTGAAGTATAGAGAAGGTGAACAGGACTCAGGTGAAGTATAGAGAAGGTGAACAGCAAGGGCAAATGATGAACTGCATATATTCCTGCATGAGAAGATGATACTGGTAACACTTATGAACCTTCTCATTTATGACGACAATTAGAAATATATTTAAACTAGGAACAGGAAGGAACTGAATATGAAGGTATAATATATTATAAAGATGGGCAAGAAAGGAATGTACTGAGAGAAAGGGAAAGGAGAAATAGAATGGGCTAAGTTATTCATGCAAAAGAGGCAATAAAAAGGTTATTGCAATGGAGTGGAAGGGGAGAAGGTGAAGGGGAATGAGTGAGTCTTCATTATCATCACAAGTGGCTCAGAGAGGAAATAACATACATACTCAATTGGTTATAGAAATCTATCTTACCCTAGAGGAAAAAGGAGAGGAAAGGGATGAGAGAACAGGGACAGGGAAGGAGGGGGGGGCTGTAGGTGATAGAAGAGAGGGAAGAGGGAAGTCAGATAGAACACCCTTTTGAGGAGGGACAGAAGAGAGAGAATAGAATAAATGGAGGTGGGGAGGAAGAGGATGGAGGGAAATTCAGCTAGCAATAATAACAGTGGGGAAAAATATTGAAGAAATTTCTCTAATGGACTTATGATAAAGAAAGTGATCTATCCCAAAGACAGAATTGATGATATCTGAAGATTTTTTTCCTCTCACTTTATTTTTCTTAAGGTTTTTCTATTTTTTGTGGGGGGGAGGGAGATTATGTTTACCTTCACAAGATTCTTGTAGTAATATGAAAAAATGATAAACATACTACCAAAAATTTGTATAAAAGCTGGTAATTTGTTGACTTTAAGAATTAATGAATTATTAAAGTTGAATACCAGTAGACATGTTTGGAATCCTTTATAAACACTAATATAAACACCAAGACTTTTTTTGTCAAAAAAAACAACCACCACCCAGCATAATGGTTTAATCTAGCCATAAAAGACAAGTGTAGCAGAACATGGAATAGTACTACCTTGTGTTTATATATTGTTTTATATGCACAAATGTTTGTATATATACAAACATACCCTTATATACATATATATGTATCTATGTATATATGAAATCTTATTTCATTCTTACCATAGTCCAGTGAAATGGTTATTGCCATTATTATTATTATTATTATTATTATTATTATTATTATATCCATTTTAAAGATTAGGAAAATGATCCTTCAGAATTAAAGTCTTTCCTTGACCAGGATGGTGGAGGAAGTTATTAGAAGACCTACATTTCTGATCTTGGACCCAGAAGGGAAATGACTATTTCACAATTTCTAAAATAGAAATTAAATCTTGGTCTATCCCAGAGCATAATAGAGTCTGGCACATAGTAGGTAGATAAGATGCTTTTTGGTTGATTAAGGCAGACTTCAAAAAGATCTTTATATACTGGAATCTACAGCATTGTGAAATTGAAATGAGGAAAATTGGTATAAAGTACATTGCAAATCTTAAAGTGCTATCTATATAAATACCAGTAAGAGGGGGGAGTAGGAGTATTGTAGTTATCATCATTATCATATTATTATTATTATTATTATTATTATTATTATTATTTAGCTTCTAGTTCCCAGGTCTTCAATTCCCAATCATTCTGATGCCCTTCTATTGAGCTAAATTAGTCTGTGCAAAGGAATATTAGCATAGATTTGGAAATGCTTAATAACTAGGCTTTGAAGAAAATCCTTACACAATTTGAAGTTTAATCTGCATTGTTAAACCCTTTTTTCTAAAGTCTAGACAATTAGCAATAAATCTAGCCCTGATTTATAGTGATTGATAGTTTCTGAAGTGTAAATGCTCACAAGATGGATCCAAGCCTAAGACAAGAATCTTGAAATAAATGGAAGATAAAAATTTAATAGGAGCAAATGTAATTCATACAGAATTTTAAACATACCAAAAGTCACAAGTAAATGATAGGAGGCACGTTATCATACAGCAATTCCTCTAAACAAGATCTGGGAATTTTTTTTTCTTTTTTATATAAACATTTTGTTTTCCAATTATTATATACAATAGTAGTTTCTACCTATCATTTTTTGTAAGATTTTGAATTTTTCAATTTCCCCTCCCATCCTCCCACCCCCCCACCCCCCCACGGAAGGGAGTCTGATAATCTTTACATTGTTTCCATGCTATACACTGAAGATCTGGGCATTTTCAGGGACTGACATAGCATCTCAAAGCTAATGTGAGTTTGAGCACCATTAAGAGGTACGTAACTTGGGAGAGGTAGGGCAAAATGTCAGAGAAAACCAGGAACTTCCCTAAGCTCTCCTGAGGTTCCTTCAAAACAAATTCTGGAACCTACAGCAGTGACAAAAGAACAGAGTAAAACATTTTTCAGTTTAAAATATCAGGAAAGGTCTGTCTTGACAGGGTAGAGGAGGAGTGTGACTTGGTGCAGGGAATAGAGCTCAGCACAGGGAGGAGATTAGCATGGGCAGGGTGCAGAGAAGTCCAGCCAGAGGCTCTCAACCACAGAAGAGATCTTCAGCTGGGGCCTCTGGGTCCCAGCTCAGTGGGCCAAGGGCAAAATGGGACAGCTGGGAGGGCTCCAACACAGGTGCAGACCCCAGATTGAAAGCCACAAGGCCCTCAGTGGAGTCAATAAAATTGGGTTGGACAGCTCCAGCCCAGTGAGCAAGCTGCTGGCATTTCCAACCCACAAAGTCTGCCAACAGGCCCCTCTCCCAGTATAAGAAGCTTGGGATAGTATCCCTGTGGCTCAGGAGCAGAGTTCAAAATGAGTAAGAAAAGTCAGAGAAAAATTGTGATAGAAAATCACCATGGAGATAAGGAAGAAAGCAATACCATTTCAGAAGAGAAAGGCAGAAAAAAAATACATATGAAACCCCAGAGGAATATGAATAGGTCTCCAATTCAAAAAGACCAATGTCAAAAAGACAAAGGATTTAAAAAATGAAGTGTAAAAACTGGAAAAAGGAATTCAAAAGAAATTCAACATCATGCAAAAGGAAGCACAAAACTAACTAAAGAAAACAACTCCTTTATGTACAATTGGGCAAATGGACAAAGAAAACAACTCTTTAAAAATGAAATTAGAGGGGCGGCTAGGTGGCATAGTGGATAAAGCACTGGCCTTGGAATCAGGAGTATCTGGGTTCAAATTCGGTCTCATGACACTTAATAATTACCTAGCTGTGTGGCCTTGGGCAAGCCACTTAACCCCGTTTTCCTTGCAAAAACCTAAAAAAAATGAAATTAGGCAAATGGAAAAAGAAAAGTCTTCCTTCAAAAATATAATTTGACAAATGGAAAAATAAAGCAACTCTTAAAAATAGAATTAGTCAAATGAAAAAGAAGTTGCAAAAGCTAATTGAAGAAAATAATTTCTTGAAAAATAGAATTGGGCAAATGGAAGCAAATGACTCTGAGATATCAACGATCAGTTAAGCAAAATTTTTAAAAATGAAAAATAGTAGATTAAAATACCTCAGTGGGAAAAGCAATTATCCTGGAAAGCAAATCCAGGAAAGATAATTTGAGAACTATTGGAATCCCTGAAAGTCATGATAAAAAGGAGCCTGGACAATATTCTTTAAGAAATCAAGAAAAACTGTCCTATATCCTAGAACCAGAGGGTAAAAAATTATTGAAAATATCCACTGATCACCTCCTGAAGGAATCCCAAAATGAAAATGCCAAGGAATATTGTAGCCAAATTCCAGATTATCAGGTCAAAGAGAAAATATTGCAGACAATCAGAAAGAAACATTTCAAATACCAAGGAGTCATGGTCAGGATTACACAGGACTTGGTACCCTCAACATTAAAGGATCAAAGAACCTGGGAAATGATATTCTGGGGGGACAAAGGAGCTTCGATTATAAACAAGAATCAACTACCCAGAAAAATTGAGCATACTTTTTCAGAGGGAGAAGATGGACATTCAATGAAAGAGGTGACTTTCAAATTTTCCAGATGGAAAGAACAGAGCTGAATAGAAAATTTAATCTTCAAACTTGAGACTCAAGAGCTACATAAAAGGGTGAAGAAGGGAAAAGAAAAAGAATGTTATTCAGTAAGATTAAACTGATTACATCCCTACATGGGGAAAATGACATCTATAACTCTTGAGAACTGGATCTCTCTAAAAGAATATTAATACAAAGTATGGGTATAAGTTGATTTTGATGAGATGATATTTTAAAAAGTTAAGACATTAAAAGAAAGGGATTGTACTGGAATGGGAGAAAGGGGAAGGCAGAATGTGGTAAATTACATTACATGAAGAGGTACAAAAGACCTATTACAGTTGAGGGAAAGAAGGGAGGAGGGGTGAGAATTTCTTGAATCTTACTTTCATCAGATTTGGCTCAAAACAGGAATAACATCTATACTCAGTTGAGTTTAAAAACTTACTACAGGGACTTAGGAGAGAAAGGGAAGGAGGAACTTACAGAAATTAGGGCAGAAGGGTGGTGTTGTAAAAGTAGGAGGGGAAGGGGAAAGAAAATGAAGGGAGGCTAAGAGAAGGGAGGGCAAATTGATGGGGGGGATCAGAAATGAAACACTGGTAAGGAGAGATAGGGTGAAGGGAGAGAGAAATATGCAAATGGAGGGAAAATAGGATGAGGGGATGTGAATGGGATGAACACTCCCATAAAATAGAAAAGGATAGCAGAGTGGATTACAAATCAGAATTCTACAGTATGTTGTTTATAGGAAATATGTCTAAAGCAGAGAGAGATACACACATAGTGAAGGTAAAGTATTGGAGGAAAATATACTATGCTTCAGCTTAAGTGAAAAAAGGAGGGGTAGTATCCTTATCTCAGACAAAGTAAAAGCAAAAATAGATCTCCTTAAAAGGAATAAGGAAGAAAACTACAACTTCCTAAAAGGTATAGACAATGAAGTAATATCAATAAACATATATGTACAAGTGGTATAGCATCCAGATGCTTAGAAGAGAAACTAAATGAGTTACAGGAAGACAGTTGGCAAAACTACCCCTGTGGGGAACCGCCCCCTCCCTCTCTCTGAATTAGATGAATCAAACCACAAAATAAACAAGAGGGAAATTACGAAGAACAAAATTTTAGAGAATTTTAGAGAAATTAGATATGATAGAGCTCTTGGTTAATGATAATTAAGAGACCATGATCACAAAGTACTGGCACAATTTCTTCAAGAACAAGTTACGCTGGGCGGTTAGGTGATGCAGTGGATAGAGCAATGGCTCTGGAGTCAGGAGTACCTGAGTTCAAATCCGGCCTCAGACACTTAATAATTACCTAGCTGTGTGGTCTTGGGCAAGTCACTTAACCCCATTGCCTTGCAAAAAAAAAACCCTTAAAAAATAGGTTATGCTAGACTAAGTTCATTTCCTTCATTGACAGGGCAATTAGACTAGTATAACTGTGGATTGATAGAAATAAGGGTTACCTAAAAGGTCAATCGAACATTTAACCAGGTGTCTCATGTTTTCTTTGTGAACAAGATGGTGAGATGTGGGCTCGATAACTGTACAGATTAGCTGGATTAAGAACTGGTTGAACAGCCAGATCTGAAGACTCAACATTCCAGCAATGATGTCACCAGTCTCCAGGATCAACCCAGAAATCTGTCTTTGGCACTGTGCTGCTTAAAAGTTTTCTTCAGCATTTGGAGCAAGACATCTATCCTATAATTATCAAATTTGCAGGGGACACCAAATTGAGTGGGAATAGCTAAAACAGTTATAGTCAGGAACCAAACTTTTTTTTAAAAGGCTTAAACAGTCAAGAAAATTAGGCTGAATCTTATAAATCAAAGTATAATGGGGAGGAAATGCCTACACTTGGACTAAAAAAATCAACCTTATCAATTTTTAAGATGGAAGAGATATATGGCTAGGTAAAAGTCCTTGTAAAAAAATCTAAAATTTTAAATGAGAATTGCTGGCATTTATATGGTTCTTTCCAATTTATAATGCATGCTCCATTTCATTTAAATCTCACATCAAACCTATGAGGTAGGCACCACCCATATTTTTATTCCCATTTTATAGTTGAAGTTGAGGTTCAGAGACAAAATTACTTGCCAAAAATCACACAGTTAACTGTTGGAGGCAAGATTAAAACCCAAGTCTTTTGAAGTCCAAGGCCAACTCTCTATCCAGGCTGCCTTGCTAGACAGGAAGCTCTGTAAAATGGGAGCTGAGAACCTTGGGTGGAAAGAGAAGCAGAGAGCAGTGACAAAGGGGATAGATGGTGATGATGGTAGTCCTTCGTAAATGAAGAGGATCAAGTCAACAAATGCATGATAACATGATTGGAACAATTATGTTTGTTAAGAGTGAGGGCAGTGTTGTGGAAAGACATCTTTCTCACTTGTCTTTACCAGAACCATTTCACCCTGTGGCCTGATTTGCTAGGAAACAAGGTTTTTGGTGACTGTCTGGATGCTGAGGGGACCTTGGTTCTTGAGCATGATTTTTTTCCACTCATATCAGCAAGGCAATCTTGGTACTCCAGCACCACCAAAGCACCAGTATGTTATATCTAGTGACAAAATAGAGACACAGCATACGAGGCACCATTATATCTTAGCTGTTGTCTCAGACAACAACATAGTTAATCCAGATCTGTCTTGAGATGGATTAATCAACAGTCCAGCCTTTCTTCTCAGACCTTTAAAGAGAAGGGCAATGCCCACTTACCACTCCTAGGTCTATGCTGCTCTGCTCTGTTAGTGCACTCCCCAGAACTCAAGATCCCCAGATGATGCCATTGTATTCTCTACTCAGACATCTTACATTTTACACAAACTATTGGGCATGGCTTTGGAAAGGGCCTGGAAGATGGGCAGTCATCAGCCTGGCAAAAGATCTCCAGGTCATGTCATGCAAGGATTAGTCAAAGGGAGGAGAGAAGAAACTCAAGGGAGATGAGTTTCTGAAGGGCTGTCCCTGAAGTGGGGTCTGGCTCATGCTAATTGGTTTAGTGGGTGGAAGCTGCAAGAGATGGATATAGGTTGGATGCATGGAAGATTCCTCAAAGGTTCTCCAAGGTGATGTCTTAACTTTAAGGCTAAAAGACCATTATCTGGGCATGTTGGAGATTTTTTTCCAGAGGTGGGAAAAACTCAGTGACTTCCAAGGTCCCTTCTACTTTTGAGCATCCATGATGCAGAAGGAGGAGGATTTGAAGCCTGGTTAACTGGCTCCCAGCCATCTCATGCAGGCAGGAGCTGCTTCCTGTTTCCCAAAGCCACTCCAGCTAATACGGACAAAGTTTGTCTTTTTCCTGCTGTTTACCAGCTGCTTCTAATATTGCTGGAATCTGAGCCTGCCTCACCTAATCAAATTTAGTAGGGATTGATTTACATTCTCAAGGAAACAAGCCAGGTTTAAGAACCAGGTGAAGTTAACTGCAATAGTAAAAAAAAATGGTAACAAATTATAATTTAAATAATCTTTAGCTATAAATTCTAGCAAGTTCCTACTGAATTGCCCTTACTATAATTTTTTTTAATAAGACCGGTTAATTAAAAATAAAATATTTTTTAAAAGTTTCTACAAGTAAAGAGAATTTCAGTCACTTTATTTCACACATCACTCATTTGACATTTAAACACTGTCTGATATTCTGGGCATCTTTTCATGGGTGTCTTATCTGCCGAACAAGATGATTATCTACTTTAAGGAGTAAGCCCATTGGGTTTTGAGGAGTTTGAGTTGTATACTTCATGGGTCTGGTATAGTGTCTTGTAAATAGGAAGCATTTCATACCTGTGTGTTCATTAAGTAGATCATTTCTAAAAGAAATTTGATTAAATGCTCTAAAACAGAGGCATCAATGCCACCTGCAACACTCCCAAGGGCAGTCTGAACCAGATTAAAATTTAATTGAGGCTATTTAACCAAGTAAATCAAAACACAGTAGTGTTGCTATGTAGTTTTCTGAGTCACCCTGTAACTGGTAAGGATCCTAAGGAAGTCTAGGGGCCCCATTTCTATTGAAGTTTGACACCACAGCTCAAAAAGAGTGACAGCCAATCCTCTGGCATTCACGTGAGTTAAAAGGCTCATCAGGCTCCAGATGGTCTGAGGTGAGCCTCGCCATGGCCTCGTGGAGCAGGTACCACAGGGATAATTTTGTTCAGCAAGGTCAGGTAACTTATCCACAGTCCTGAAGTAGGGTCACAGGTAAATGCCAAACCCACATCTCCTGCAGTCTGGGCCCAGGACATTTTTCCAATACTATCTTTTCTTTCAGTGATACCAAAGATCTCAAGGTACAACTTTCAACTTTTGTTCTTTCAATGTGATGACTATTAAGCAGGATTTAAGATGTGCGAATGACATAATGCTTGCTTAAATCCTGCTAATCCAGGTCTAGCTTGGTCAATGCTTAAGTATGCTTACTCAAGTTATCTTTCTCTTTCATTTCTTAAAGGCTTCAAGCTGATGCCAAAGGGATTTTCCTCAAGTGGAAGTCTGATCATGTCACTCTTCTTCCTACTCAACAGACTCCAAAGTTGGTATCTCTGAAGCCTTTCCTATTAGAATGTAAGCTTCTGAAGAGTTGCTAGCACTGCATGTAGGGGAGACATGACTCCTGATGTGGCAGATCTGTCAGGGACTTGGTAAGTTGGTCCCAGTATCTCTGCAGAACCACCTGGAGAGAGGGTCTCCCAGGGATGAACCTGTTTATATCTGTAGAACTTCTCTGACTTCTGTTTGCTTGGATAAATAACTTTAGTCTCTAGTCACTCTTTGTGCCAGTCTTTTGTGTAACCAGCAATTGATGAAAAAAAGCTAAGCTAAGGCTATGCTGCCATTTCAGACTGACTGGGGATTGTGCCCTTACAATAGATAATTTGAATCTTGACAGCTAGATATAATGCTAATTCATGCATTTTTTTCAGAGATTAGAAAAAAAGAAGAGTCACTCTTTGAAGAACTGCTGGGACCTGCCTGCCTCTTTGACTAGCCATTTCTTCTGAGTTATTCCATTTAACAGATTTCATAACACTCCAGGGTCTGTCCTTTCAAAGGAGAGTCCAAGAAAAACTATCCCATATTCAGGATAATCTGTGATCACACATTAACTTAATGTCCTGGCTCAAGAACCCCCGCAGTTGTTTGTTATTTTTCTTTACTAGTCAGCCAGATAGCCTATGTAGCAATAGAACATTTCCCTTATACAAATCACATCATTGCGGAGAGTAGACACATTTAAGGCAGGTGTGACCAGAATTTAGGCCTAAAAGAGCCCATCCTTAGAAATGTCTATGGCTAGGGCCCACATGTAGAGGGAGCATTTATTCTTCCATCTCTAATGGGTCAGCAATGTTTCTGGGGTTAGTTCTTTCAGGTCCTGGTCTCTTGTCAGAGGGTGGCCTCTATCAATGATTCTACTCAGCACATTGTGGTGAATTCTCTTGTCTTCCAGGGTCTTTCTTCAAGTGAAGTCTGCCAATAAGGTATTTTCTCTCCTCACAAGTCAAAAAACTAGATTCTTCCATCTCCATTTTAGCTTAGAACCCAAAAAATGAAGCTTAACTCTTAGAGTGAGGGAGATCCTTCCACAGCAAGTCTATAGATTTTAAAAGTTTTTATTGAAACAACAGACCATATATTTTGATTTGCTATTTTAGCAAGAGCTCTATGGTAGCTCTGCTTCACCTACAGGGGTCACAAAAATTCACACTGCTGCCCTGGGATGCATTTTGAATAGCCCTGTACTAGGAGCTTTTTAAGGGTTACCTTTTTCTCTAAAGGAAAGGCCTATTACAGTAGTTTTTTTTTTTCCTCCAGAAGAATCCTCTCCACAGGCCAGACTCTTGAGAGCACAATACTACTCACCGTGCTTATCTGCATCAAAAGTCATTCACATCCAAATCTCTATCTGATTTAGGATTAAAAATTCCTAGTCACGCCCATTCAACCCCATACTAGAGGTTCTGTGTCCTTAATATCCATTCAGAGAGGAGATTCTGCCAAAGAAACTTCCCAAGGGTCCATGTCAGTCTAGAGCACATCAGTTTTCCCCTCAATACCAATCATTTAGGGTTCCTACTTAAATGAAGAAGGGCAAGGGCAACAAAAAGAAGAATGGCAGAGAGCCCATCTACTAACTTTAGCATTAATCTTTTATTCCAAATGCCTTCCTTTCTCTCATGGATGTATGTGACCAGATTCTCATGAATAGAAATAATGGATAAGAAAGGAATTTGGGGTTAAAGAATTTAAGATGTTCCTTAGAAAAATATAGCGCATACTTAACTCAAGCATCAAATTTAGTTCTATAAATAAGTGTTTTTCAGGTGATATGTAGGATTATGCTAAAGAAGAAGGGTGTGGAGAGAAAGAAAAATAATTGGGAAGAAAAACAATTCATATTTCTATTTTTCATATTGAAAAACTATCTCTCATTAAACTTGCGCTCCACCACTCAAAACAGAGACCTTTCTATCCTGATGGGGATGAGACAAACCTGCTGAAATTGCTCTCTCACTGATGGGTTGAATATGTAGCAACATCTCTTCACTTAGCATAATCCAGTTCTGGAGTGTGTAAGTAACTTCATTTTTAAAGCTCACTAGTTCTCTCTTAGAAAACTTGAGAAACAGAAGTGTCTTCTTGTGCATTGCACGGTGCTGTTCTAGCTTGTTACTGTAAAGAAAGAAAATGGGATCAGTAGGAAGTTTTCAAATTTTGAAAATGGCAATATTCTAGTTTCTTTTTTATTACTATTATTTGAATTCTAAGAGGATACAGTTATTAATCCCACTAGACAATAGAATGCCTTAATGGGCAATTTTCTCAGTAACAATGGTACTTTTTTTCTACTCTGGATGCTCAGAAATACTCCATTTTTGTGGTTTAGAACACACAAGTTTGTAGTTGAAAAACAAAATTGAATCCATCGATTCTGTGACTGTGTCTGCATAAGAATGGCCAATACTTTGGCAGGCAACAGTCTAAGGAAAAGTAGGCTGGTGAAGCTGACAGGGACCCGGATTAGGAGCCAGGAAACCCCAGTTTGAATCTTGATTTTGCTGCTTATTAACCTGCCCACCTTGAAGTAAGTCATTTCCCTTTTAGAACATTCATTCTTTCATCTCTAAAATTAAGGAGATGGATTAGATGATCTTTAAGAGCCTTTGAAACCTAGTTGATTGGGTTCTAGATTCAAAGCAACCTTTGCGTGTGGATATTAGTTGCTGGTATAGAATCTAGTTATCATTTTCACCCTGAGGGTAAAATTTGGTTCTGACTTTTTCTGGCACATTTCCCAGAAAAAAGTCCACTGAGCTCCATTCAATGTTCTCTGATTTCCTTCAGATCAACAAGCTGAAGGAATAAAATATAAATAAAATCTCCAGTCAAACATTTCAAAAGTTTCAATATGTTTGCTTTGCATATCGTTGTTTTCCTTATTTCTCTCATCTTCATAGTCGTAATATTTTGACATAATAACATTCTCTAACATTAACCTACTATAACTTTTTCAGTGAGTCTCCAATAACTACTAGAGAGACTGTTGCACTTTTGTATTATTCTAGACTTTCTAAATATATAGCTGTGCCTCTTCCAAGGAAAAATATTTTAAAATCTCTACTCCTGACACTTCATTCTTTACTTTGATTTAGCTGTTTTTAATCTATTTCACAACTTCCAAAGAGCTATTCGCCCTCCAGTGATGCATAAGTTCATTAGTTGCTATGATCAACACTACATTTATCATCCAGTTGATAGTATTTTGGAGAGGGTGTGGCTCTTGTCCTTGGTTATCAAATTAGGCCAAAAGCACATTACTATATTTGAGACAAATGACAATGTGTCCGATTGTAGCTGATCAGACAATATGATCTCGGAATGCTTTACCATTGGTTGGGCACAAATAACCCATGTAAACACTTGGGGTGCTTATGCTTGTTTCTTTTGAGCTGCTTCCATTCTGCCTTCCACATAGAGCACAATCATGCTCTATGATGAGAGTATGTCATACTGGATGGTCCTGTGCCAGGATCTCCCATGCTGCAAAATCAATTCCAAAATCCTTATGAGAGAACTTCAGGGTGTCTTGGTATCACTTCTTCTGATCCCCTGGTGAGCACTTGCCCTGTGAGTTCTCCAAAAAATAGTTTTTTTGACAAGAGTACATCTGGCATTCTAACTCCATGTCCAGTTCATTATAGTGTTGTCTGTAGTAATGTTGGAATACTAGGCAGTTTAGCTCCAGAAAGGACCTCAGGGTCTGGGATCTTCTCCTGCCAGGTGACCTTCAGAATCTTCCTAAGACAATTTAACTGGAAGCCCTTCAGTTTCCTGACATGCCCAGGTTTCACAGGCATTTAGTAATGAGGTCAACACAACAGTTCTGCATATCTTCAGTTTGGTAGTTAGTCTAATACCTCTTCTCTCTCACACTTTCTTTCGAAGCCTCCCAAATGCTGAGCTCTGGCAATGCATGTGTCAACCTCAATATCAATATGTAACTCCCAGGAAAGGACACTGCCAAGGTGAGTGAACTTGTCCACAGTCCTCAAAACTTCTCCATTTGCTGTCATCACTAATTCCACATGTAGATGGGGTGGTGCTGGCTGATGAATACCTAGACTTTCTTGATGTTCCTTGTTAGAACAAAATGAACACAAGCAGCAGAGAATCGACCCATACTTTGTTGGCTCTCAGTTTCAGAGGCTGCATAGATACACCATCATCTGCAAACAGAAGATCACACACCAACACTTCCTCCTCTTTGGTCTTGGTTTGTAATTTTTTCAAGTTAAAGACTTCACCATCAGTGCAGTAGTAGACCTTCAGCAAAGGTATTTGATAACATGGCTGAAAACACCATGCTTAAAAGCCTGGGAGCAAGGACACCTCCTAGTTTCGCTCCACTGGTTACTGGGAATCACAAGAGCATCAACCACTATCCAGAAGCCAGGCAAGCATGCCATCATGAGACTCACAGACAATACTGATGAAGTTCTCCAGAAGAGGATGTGCTTCACCCTTGGTAGAGTTAAGTGGAGGAGAGGAGGAGAAAGACCATAATCAGGTCTGTATCCAAAGATTTTCTAGCTTGGTAGGATCTACCAGAGTTTAGACTCTGGTTATAGACTTTTAAGACTTCAGAATCACCTCCCTTTCACTAAGGACTTTTGAAGTAGGAAAAAATGCCATGAAAATTTTTACCACAGCAAAGAAAAATTTTCTATTACTATGCCTTTTAATGTTTTTTAAAACCACAAATGCTATTTTTAGCATTAGGACCATAATATTATTAACATTAAGATTTAGCATTAGACTTTGCTGTATTTATTGTTTGGCTGTGCAAACTGTATGACCTCAGGGTCCTTCCATGGTACAATGAGGCATTGAAGGAAAAGCTTCTACAACTGAGGATAGATATTTTTCTGCTCATTTCTGCCTCTAGTCTAGCTTGGTTCCCTTCAAGTCTGTACTCACATGATACTCCTAGGAAAAAATGGAGAAAATCTTCTTCCTTCAGCATTTCGAGGGCAGGTACCATGCTTACCTTTGTTGGTAGTCCAGGTTCTCAGGGGACCATAGTGCTGGCTAAGTGATTGTACTGCATGGCCCAAGCACCCCCTAGATTGACTCCACTGCTATAATAGCCACAGTGCATGATTGGAAAAGTGGGTTTCAGTGTCATTACAATGTATAATAAAAAAGTATTCAATAACTGAAATGCAATATCACTGTAAACTTTATTACTTCTCCTCATGTGACTATTCCAATGTTTCTATAAGAAAGGGCACCCTGAGTTCCAAACAGCTTTCAGGGAAAGGTATACTCTATCAAGGAAACACTTGTACAAAAGGTGAACTTCACAAACAATAACATAAGAGGTTGCTTCCAACTTGGTCAGCTCCTAATTAGGAGACTCTAAGCAAGTCCTTGATGCTCCATTGTGGCTCTCTAGGAACCTACAGGTCCTAGACAAGGAAGACGTTGACCTCCTTCAACTTTGAACTTTCGGGATTCTTGTCTTAATTCTGTGCCACCTGACAGGATAAATCACGTGAGTCGTCTGGACCAAGGCATGGTCCACCTGTTTACAATTGCTTCTTTCCAAGAGGCTGATTGAAAATGATGTCAGGGGAAATGCTGAGCAGGAACAAAGCCTTGCTGGAGGCTAGATGATGAAGTCTGATTGCAATTAAGCCATTAGGAGAAAAACTTGAAAAGAGCAATGTGATCCAAAGATCTCTTTGGCCATGGTTCAGTGTTCCATTGAAAGATGGACCTCATGTTTTCCAAAAATAAAGACTTTAATATCCCATTCCTCTACCTCACATTCCCAAACAAGATTCCAGACTCATTCTGCTCTGAATCTTGAGGATAAGCTATTTTAAGATAAGTTATAAATAAGTTATAAATCCTACAACAAACTCTTTGGATCCTTCACACTTTTGGTTGGGTTTCTTTTGACCTGTCAGTCTTTCCATCCCCAGCTTTCTTGGTGGTGAAATAAGAAATGGTTGAACAAGAAATGGTTCCTCTACATCAGCCTAGGGGGTCATTTCTCTCATGCATGTAGCAGGATGGGTATTCTAAAAGAAGTAATTAGATCTTCTGTCACAGGAATCAGAATGCTGACTGCTCTTAAAGTGGATGATCTTTTGGCCTGATCTGAAAAAACCTGAGGCAGGCAGCCAGGTGGTATGGTGGATAAAGTGGCCAGGCCTATGTGTTCCAAGTCTCAGATACTTACTCATGATCCTGAGCAAATCACTTAACCCTATTTGTCTTAGTTTCCTCATTTCTCATCTTTGCTAAGAAAACCCAAATAGGGTCACAAAGAGTTGCGTGTCAACAACAAAAAAGAAACACACAGGTGTAGAAGTTATATGGCTTAAATTGTTATATGGCATCTCTTCAACAGTTCAAGAATGGGTTTTGATCAGTGGGAAACTTCCTTCAGCCAAAGGAAACAGACTCTTGAGATGACTAGAAAAGAATTCATTATTAGCAACCATTGTAGGGGAGAGAGGAAGGGGGTGATGAGCTTCTTCTGATGGTTTGTATGTGACCAAAAGTTCTGACTGAGACCATTCTGAGACCTGCTAATTTGACAGGCCCTGTTAGAGTAGGTACCTTATTGATGGATCCTTCAAGATACCTGAGTCACTCTCCATCAAGAGTAGACAGTCACCCATAGCCTGTCAGAAATGGCCTTTATAACCATCTAGAGAATAAAATGCAATGTATAGGGTATATATTCCCTAGGGTTAAAGAGTTTCCTTTTTATCCCTGTAGCCCAGTACAATGCTCTTCTCATATTAAGTAATTAATAAATGTTTGTGAAATTTCTGTAGATTTAAACTCAACTTATCTTACTTCATCAAATATAATCCTTGTTTTAAGATTCCTTTTTTTTTGTTTCTTCACTTCTTCAACCTCAGTTATAAATTGTTGTAGTTCTTGATTTTCTGAGGGTGAATAGGTTTTGCCATCAGCCTCATTTTGTCTCTCTTCCCCTTCATTCTTCCACCCCCTTCTCCGAATCCCTAGAAGTTGACTCATTAAGCTCTTATGTTCCCCAACAAATTCTCTATAATTTATTGTACTCACAGTTTGCTCACAGACAGCAAGGTACTGATATTATTTTAAAATATATGAAAATATTCTCTTTTTGTTCTTGAAAGAAAATCAAGGAACAATTAAGCATAAAAATAAAAGATTATTAATTCCAGAAATATGCAAATTAAATACCAAAAATGTGAATAACATATACTTGACTGAATCATTTTTTTTAATTTGGCCCTCAAATGTTAAGATTCCAAAGGGAACTCCCCATTATTTTACTGTTTGGAAAGCTTATTTGTATGAGAAAATAGAAAGAAATGACTAATATATAGACAAAGAAAAATAAGTAGTTCTTGAGTATTTACTATGTGGCAGTCACCGTGCTAATCTCTTTTAAAATATCATCTCACAACTATACATGCCACAATCTTCAATGCTAGGTACTAATATGCTCCCTGTGAGGAGACCGAGGCAGACAGAAGGGTCACACAGCTAGTAAATATTTGAGACTGGATTTGAATTCAGCTCTTGCTGACTCCAGTCTCTGTACCTTACTCACTTGATCTCCTCACTGCTTCCATATTCACACTGTGATTTAGTAACTGATAAAACATGGTCTAGGCTCCGGGGTTACTGACTCCTAATCCTGTTGTCTTTCTGCTATACTGGCCTATCCCCTAAATAGCCTCCTAAAATGCAAATGTGACTTTAGAAGGAAGGTAACCCAATAATTAGCACTACTTCAGGGAATGAGACATAATGCCAGCAGATTTTGATTGGGGAATATATGGGTAACAGGGAGGGCAAGAGAGATGGAGGATTGCGTTGGGGACCCAAAAGCATCCCAGGGGCCTGAGTACCTGGAGGAAGGAGGAAAATGTAGAAGACTCTAAAAAGGGAAGTAAAAAAATACAAGGTTGGAAGCAGATAGATTCAATGGTCTCCATTATTTTACACATTCACAATTTTATTCAAGCCCACTCAAAATAAAGAGGGGAGAAAGGTGAAGGGAACCACCTCTAACTTGGGTGTACTTTGGGTAGGCCCAGGCCACTAATAGATGATGCTATCTCCTTTAGCAATAATAAAACATTTCCAGGCAGGGATAACTTTATGAAAACCAGGTGAATGGAGGGGGGTGCTCCATAGTTTGTACCTCTAGACTTCGCTAGCATTGCTCTTCCCCAGGAAGAGCTCTGCTGCTAACCAACTAACCAGGTGACCTTGCAAAGGTTTCCTCCCCTGAGTTCATTGTCTTCAAATTCCAAATAATGGGATCTTATTCAAGGATCCTTAACATCCCTTTGATATCTATATTTCTAATTTTCTACAAAGCAGGTGATAGCATCCCCTGCCTTTGACCATGGTTCTAATGTAGCTTTTCTATGCAAGAGTGGGTCTGAGACTTCTGAATTACCCAATTCTTGTTGCACCATCTAAAATGGCATGCATGGTCTGTCCCTCCACAAACAATCCTGTTCACTTTTAGAAGAACTCAGGAAAGATCCTGCTTATTCAGGGGCCTGGAATATCCAGACATAGGCAGGGATCCCAACTCTTGGAGAGACAGAAAACTATCGGGCAGGTACCATGCATGTACAAACCTCCTTCCAGTGACTCAGTCAGTCATTCAACAAATATTTAATTCATCTATAACTTATGCAAGGCATTGACTCAGACAGAGATGAGTATTCTCCCAGTCTCTTCAGAAAGCCACAGATGAGAGAGAACATGTGGCTTCCACGGGGAAAAAGCAGGGTGGCAAACTGACAGTCATGCCATCCAACAACCTCCCAGAAGGCCCTAGAGATAAGGAACCTCATCCAACTAAAGTTTTCCTTTTACAAGTCTCTAGGGCCATCCTCAACCCTGCCCCCCTGCACCCTCTAGTTTATATGCATGCCAGGCTCTATGTACATGACGTTCTAGGAGGATTTCATGCCATCATTTTGATAGGCACAACTAGTTCTGGACTGGTTCCTTAAAAGTACTCTTCTGTATTCCTCCCCCCTACACAATTAGGATCCCAGTTGTCAACACAGTCTCATAATCCACCCCCCAACTTCCTGCACATAGACTTGTCTGCCCAGACAAGTCTCTGGGAGGAGGGCAGGGGACAGGGGCTGCTTTAGGCAAAATTTTTGAAATACAGGAAGGACTCCATTATCTCCTTTACACTCTCTCTCTCTCTCTCTCTCTCTCTCCATCTCCTCTTTTTGACAAACCCTTCTGACCCCCAACCTCAAGAGTTTATGTCCTGTCATATGACCTCCACAACTGCTCAGCACAAACCCCTCTACACACACACACACACACACACATGTGCAACACACACACACATACTTAAAGCAAACAGGGTTAATGGGACTTTTTGTGTTCCAAACCATATTACAAATGTCATAAAATAATTTTTGGAGCCTAATGAAATGATGAGAAAATAGAACACAGGCCCTGAAAAGGTAGACTTTTGCATAGCAATGACAAGGAACAATATTTTATTTTGGAGCAACCCTCCTGACATGACACCACTTATACAAATCTGATTTTTACCCCCATCCCTTCCTCCTTGGAAGTCTTCAAGTAGAGGAAAGACAACCATTCATAGGATATCTGATGCATGAGTTGGACCAAATGGTCAGTACTTCAAACTCAAATTCTCTGATTCTATGAAACCCTGACAATGCCAGAATATGGTTCGTTTTGCTTCTTAGAAATGGCCCTCAAGTTCATGAGCATGAAAGATGGAAAATAATTCTTTAAGATAAATTTATTTATTTATTTTTCCAACTCCATGCAAAGATAATCTTCAACATTCATTTTCTGGTAAGGTTTTTGAGTTTCACATTTTCTCCCTCTCTCCCTTTCCCTCCCTCCTCCCCTGATAACAAGTAATCTGATATATATAAAGATATATATATATATGCATATCTACATATAAAACTATGTTAAACACATTTCCGTATTAAGCATGTTATGAAAGAAGAATAAGAACAGAAGGGAAAAACCATACAACAAATTTTAAAAATGGAAATTAGTCTACATTCAGACTCTGTAGTCCCTTCTCTGGATGTGAATGGTATTTTTCCAATCCAAGTCCTTTAGAATTGTCTTTGATCATTGTACTGCTGAGAACAAGTCCATCATACTTTTTCATCACACAATGTTGCTGTTAATGTGTACAATGTTCTTTTAGTTCTGCTCACTTCACTCAGCATCAGTTTGTGTAAGTTTTTCTAGATTTTTCTAGTCTGGCTGCTCATTTTTTTTTTTTTTTAGGTTTTTGAAAGGCAAATGGGGTTAAGTGGCTTGCCCGAGGCCATACAGCTGGGTAATTATTAAGTGTCTGAGGCTGGATTTGAACTCCAGTACTCCTGACTCCAGGGCTGGTGCCACCTAGCCGCCCCCATTCATGATTTTTTACAGAATAATACTCCATCCCATTCATATACCATAATTTGTTCAGTCATTCCTGAAATGATGAACATCCCCTCAATTTCCAATACTTTGCCACTACAAAATGAGTTGATATAAATATTTTTTATTTATTTTTCAGCAAATATGACACATCAGGGCTTGATTTATTATTTTGTTGGTTATCTAGACCTAAAGTGATAAAGATTAATACTGTAACAAAAATTTAAAAGTGTGTCATAAATACATTTTTTGAGGACTAGCTGTTAAATATTTACTGCCCCTTAATCCCATATTCTTTTTTTTATTAGGTTTTTGTAAGGCAATGGGGTTAAGTGGCTTGCCCAAGGCCACACAGCTAGGTCATTATTAAGTGTCTGAGACTGGATTTGAACCCAGGTACTCCTGACTCCAGAGCTGGTGCTTTATCCATTGCGCCACTTAGCTGCCTGATATGAATATTTTTGTAGTATATGTGTGTGTTTTTTCCCCTTTCTGATGATCCCTTCGGTATACAGAACTAGAAGTGGACTGTTTTTGGATCAAAAGGTAAGCACCATTTTATTGTCTTTGGGGCATTATTCTAAACTACTCTGCAGATAGGTTGAATCAGTTCACAATTCCAACAACCATGCATCAGTATCCCAGTTTTCCCACATTTCCTCCAAGAGAAAATTATTTATTTATATAATAAAATATAGACCAGTTCAAAAACAGTCACTATGCTTCCCACAAGGACTACACACTCCTTCCCACTCATCAGCCCCAGGGTCAGGAGTCTTTGCTGTACTAATCTGCATTACTCTTTGTGCTCTGTTCCTCTGCTACTACTTCAACATCCCCTTTCCTGGGACTGGCCACTTTCCTCCAGGGACTGTATGGAGGCCCACTCTCCCCAATTGGCATGGCCTCCTTTCTTCCAGAGGTGATGGCAAAAGAAACCCATGCTTCTCTCTAGTTCCCCATGCAGCCTGCTGTCTCCATCACTGTCTAGTCTCAATTTCTTTCCTCTTGGGTCCCCACAGACTTCTCCTACTGTCCAGAATCCCATCACTATTTGACCAGCCACTGCAGATAGACCAATTTCAGTCTGTATCTTCTCTCTATGTCCCTTCCAAACCTAGATTCATGTGGTTTCCTTTATAGCCAAAAGACCTTCCCTCTTTCACATGAATACCAAGGGGTCAGAGACTTATCTCCCCACCCCACCCCATGCCCCAGGATCAGTTCTTAACTTCGAAAATACACTCCATCATTTTCTATCTATCTTAATGACAACGGAGCAAGAGAGAATAAAAAGTAGGAAGAAAAAGAGAGGTTTAAAAAGGAGAATCCAGGTTCTAAATCAATAATTAGGTTATGATGACCAAGGGAGAGAGGGTGGGATACTCCAAAGTAGGACTTCCTCAATAGCCAGGGGCCACATCATTTTGACAATGAGCTGGGATATTATTGCCCTCTGGGAAAGGTGATGAGGTAGGGCCTTCAATGCCCAACATTCTTAAAGCCAGGGAATGTCTCTCAATCTCTGAGTAAGAGAGACATGAAAATTATCAACATGACTTGCATCATGTCTCTCTAATACATCAATGGACCAGAATGTCCTCAATGTGGATATTCCCTTTATTGACACAAATCACAATCTTTCCATGCCTAGGGGCAGGCAGTTTTCTTGAGCTTCTGGGACTGCAAAAAAAAAAAAAAAAAAAAGAGTCCATCAGCTAGTGATCAATCTCCTAGTGAAAAAGCCTTTCATAATTCCAAGGCTGATCTCTGGCAAACCGACCTTGAGCACGTAGGTCCTTCTGGCTCAGTAGGACCCTATCCAAGCTCAGCCTCCTCTAGTATCACCTTTGGGAAGCCAAGGTCACGTCACATCCTACTCTGATAGGTTCCTAGGGGAAAGGTCTAATTCAAAGCAAAAATATTTCCAACCTAGAGAAGTTTTTACTAGACCTTTTCCCCAAAGGTATTAAAATAAATAAAATGGGTGTTTTTTTCTACTCATTAGGCATACTTTCAGGTATCCTCAACAAATGCCCATCTGTAATGCTCATCTTTTGTGTTTTAGGGACAAAAATTGACTGAAACTAAAATTAAATTTTAAAAACAACCATTTTTAGGGAAGACTCCATCCAGTTTATTCAGCTCTACTTAGCAAAGCAAATATTCAGTCTCTTGAAAACTTTCTTCACTGTTTGGGTGAGGGGTAGTAACAAGTCCCTTTCCTGGTGCTTCATACTGATGAAACTTTAAAATGTAGAGTATTATCTCTGAAATTTGCCTTATTCTATTCATTTTCTACCAATTGATCATCATTCTGAATGTGGTTAAGATAATAAATTAGTGCTAATGCACAATTATTTTATAGGAAATAAACTGATGCAATATCTATATTTTTTTAATTTCACACAGTTCAGAAAGAATATTACTAGTATGATCATAGTGACACTGTTTTTTTTCAATCAATATGCTCCTACATTTGTGACCCTTTTTTTTTGATTGTTTTGTTTTTTGCAAGGCAATGGAGTTAAGTGGCTTGCCCAAGACCACATAGCTAGATAATTATTAAATGTCTGAGGCCACATTTGAACTCAGGTCCTCCTGACTCCAGGGCCAGTGCTCTATCCACTGCATCACCTAGCAGCCCCCTATTTGTGACCCTTTAATGAAATATCTTAATTCACTGTTTCTCCCTTTGAGAGGTCTTACCTGTATTGTTGTGATTTTCTATGTGCGGTTTTCAGCTCATCTTGAAAATGTCTCAGTTCTTCATTCACACTCTGACATTTTTTTTGTTCATTTTCTAACTGTGTGCTTAAATCTCTAATTCTAAAAATATAAAGAAAAATTATTCTTGATAAAAGTTTAAAATATTCAACAATTAGCATTGTTTTGTAAAAAGAAATAAATGTCATTTTGGTTATGATAACTCATATGTCTATGTGCTTTATGTGTTACAAAGCACATTTTCTCACAGCACTATAGTAAAGGTGGCTAGGCACCTCCCGCAGAACATCTTTGCTGGAAGGCCTCCCCCTCCAAAGGCATCCTGCGTCCAACTCCCTTGTCCCACAGATTTCCCAGGCAGCCCATCATTTAAGAGGCGACTCTAATTGTGACAAAGGTTCTCCTGTGATCAAGTTTCAATTGTCCTCCCTAACTGCCTCTCATTACTGAAGCCCTGCCTCTGGTTCCAGAGAGAACCAAAAGAGCCTCTCTTCTCATAAGAGGTATTTAAGATATTTGAAGACTACCCTCATCTTTCCCCTAAAGCTTCCCCACATTAAATAATCTCACTCCCACAATCAAATATGACAGAATTTCTTATTAGGACCACTTGGTCACAATGACAAGTGACCATAATCTTTATTCCAAGGCAACCCATTCCCTAGGCCAGCTCTAAATGTGAGCGCATTTTCCTCACACTGAGTCAGCATTTGTCTCTCCACAGCTTTTACTTACTAAGCTCTTCCTACAGCCCCATGGGACCAAACAAAATAAATCTAATCCTTCTCAACAAGACAGCTTTTCTAGTACTGTAATACTATTGCTATATCATCCCTGATCTTACTTTCCCCACAGGCTAAACGTCTTCAATTCCTTCAACCCATTAACATGGGAAATGAACTTGAAGCTCTTCATTTTGCCTGCTTTTCTCTGGATTCTTCCTAGCTTATGGGAGCCTTTTCTAAAATATGCCATCTAGAACTGAACACAATATTCCAGATGTGGTCTGATAAGAAAATAAGGGAGGATTCTCACTTTTCTATGACTGGAAGCTATGTCTCTCTTAGTGTAGCATGAGATTGCTGTTTGGGCCTCCAACCTAAACCATTTATTCATATTGAAATCATGCTTTATTGAAACTCTAAGGTCTTTTTTCAAGAAAACTGCTAGATAGGGACACCTCCCCCATTTTTAAATTGCAAAGTTGATTTTTTTTGGGTTTTTTTAGGGGTTTTTATGGCAAGGCAATGGGGATAAGTGGTTTCCCTAAGGCCACACAGCTAGGTAGTTATTTAGTGTCTAAGGCTGGATTTGAACTCAGGTACTCCTGATTCCAGGGCCAGTGCTCTACCCACTGCGTCACCTAGCCACCCCAAAGTTGATTTTCTAAAACAAAATAGAAGACTTTACATTTAATAAGTTTGATTTGATTTAATTTAAGTCCAATGACTTAGACCAGAGGCATCAAATACACCACTTGCAGGCTTATAGCACTCCCAAAAAAGAAATATGTAAAGATGTGTGGTTTTCTAAGCCAGTAGGGATTCTTTTGGATGGTTCAGTTGACCCTGTTTCTATGTGAGTTTGATACCTCTGTAGTCTTATTAAAGATTAATATATTAAAAGATCTTTATGGATTCTGATTCTGTAATGCAGTTTATTGCCAATCTCAATCTCAATCTCAACAAGCATGGCCCCTTTCCAAGTCATCATTGAGAATGTTAAATAGCACAAGAACCAGCTTAGATAACTGGGGCACTCAACTGGGGAACTTCATGACTTTCCATCATGAAGCCAAGGATGACCACTCACTGAGTTCAGTCATTTGACCAGTTCAAGAGCGACCTAATTGCACTGTCATATAGGTTACATTTCAGAGACATCACATATAGAATTTAACTCTCTCAAAAAGCTGGTAAGGAAGCAGAGAAATGAGTGACTTGGCTAAAGACCTACAGGCAGTAACAGATCCTCTGGTCCCAACTCTAGGACTCTTTTCAATATAACACATTGCCTTTACCACAAAAATAACAGGAAAGGCTTTGTCAAATGTTTTGAAGAAACTTAGATGTACTAGATATCTATGGCAACCCCCCCCCCCACACACACACACACACTAATAACCTTCTCAAAAGAGGAAATTGGGCAAGTGTGTGGACAGTGCTCTTCCAGAAGCCATGTGGATGCTCCCTCTTCTGGATGTTCAGTAATCAACAATTAACTATTGGGTTTGATTAGAAGTCAGAGTACAACCCACTGTCCCACACTTCTGGGTGCCATTCTCTTTCCTGCTGTAGTCTCTTCCCATGATCTACAACTGCAGAGGGATCATTGGCAGTGGCTTGGCCAATCACCCTAGCAGGCAGTTTCTCTTTTTACTATTTCCCTGACAATCTTGACCATCCCAATCCAAAGGCCATGCTCTGGAGCAGCTCTGCCTTCTCTGTGTTGTTCATCGTCTATTCCAAGTACTAGTGTGAGGCCTTCTTTGATCCTCTTTTATTCTTCTCAAATACAAAGAAAATAGAATAAAAAACTGCCTTCTCTCTTTTCCCTGCAATTATCCTGCTTTCAAGAAGACCCTCCTGTTTTCCCTAATATCAGCCACACACACAGTCGAGGTTCTGGGGCTACTCTCCCATTTGCCATGGTACTAGATCCTTTCAGAGTTCTGGGGGCTAAGATTTTCTAGTGCTAAAGGTCATGAAAGGTATCTTTCCCTCAAGGATTATCAATTGATCTCTATTACCCAATAAGACTTAATCAGGTTTTTTTTAAAGTAGACATTTACTAAGGTAGAATGTTGAACAAAAGTCTCTCAGCTCTCCCCCTGACCCCCCTTCCCCGATCTACAGAGTCCAGAAGAGGAAGCTTTTAAGAAAAATATAGCTGCCTGGACAGTTATTTTTATTAACATTATACATGTGCACACAAACATGAACATTTTGTATTCGGCCAGTATAGTGATAAATACGACAAAGGAAACTTACATGGGGCAGCTGGGTGGCACAGTGAATAGAGCACCAGCCCTGGGGTCAGGAGGACCTGAGTTCAAGTCGGAATTACCTAGCAAGTTTAATAATTACCTTGGGCAAGTCACTTGACTCCATTGCTTTGCAAAAAAAAAAAAAAAAAAGAAAGAAAATTTACAAATGTAAATGCTTCCTAGTCCACAAACCAAGAATATGTGTGCAGTATCAAATGACCTAATGCCAAGTAGTCAGTTAATATTAACTGACTGATTACTCTCTGATACAATCATCAGGTAATGTCTATAATACTTTTGCCAAAAACTCCAAATAAGAGTTACAGAATCAGACACATCTGAAACAACTCAGATCTGCTGTTAAAGCAGAATAAATATATATATATATATATATATACATACATATATATAATACATCCATGCATACACATAAATCAGAATTATATATAAGAAATTGCTTTCAAGATTATTACTTAGTAGCACTTACATAATACAAGTTTATAAATTATTGAAAAGTACCAAGGAGAAAATATTTACATTTTTGAAAATCAAATATTTTGGTCCTTTCAGTCCCACAATTTAACAACAGTGTGTTTTACAAAGCCCCAGAGGGGAAAATAAAGTTCTCCTTCTTTCCTCTCCAGGTTCTCTATGTAAAGGGAATTTGTATTTATTTGAAACAAATAAAAGGTTACTATTCCAAGAGGCAGAGAGACGCCTATGTAGGTAACAGGTAAATTGTCTCGGAATCATTCTGAAAGTACACAACTAGGACGATAGGATCTGTGTTCCTTGAATAATTCTAATGTAGGCGTATAGTGCACATCGCCAAACAGGAATACATAAAAGACTTGTTGTGCCTGTCTTGTTATGCTACATAGAAGCACACCAAACAGTGGGAAGGTACAAGATATTCTCCTCCTTGACCTCTGCCCTTCAGAGGGTTTTTCTCTTCTAAGTTAACATTAGCCTAACATGAAAAACTCATATTCCTTAAGAAAGAGCAGCATCTGACTCCATATGTCTGCTATCTTTTTACAGTTATGGCACACAAACAAATGCATGGACACTTCTGGTTTCTAATTTTGTTGCTGAGTTGATACAGTCATTCCTGACTACATGATCCCACTTTGGGGTTTTCTTGGCAAAAGTGGTTTGCCATTTCCTTCTCTAGTTCATTTTTTATATGAAAGAACTGAGGCAAACAAGGTGAAGTGACTTGCCCAGGGTCACATGCCAGAGGATGGATCTGAACTCAGGTCCCCCTTACTCCAGGCTCATTCACTGCTAAAATTCTACTAAAGAATGAGAAGCAGAGCCACAGTTCAACATCATTACCATCATCAGGAATAATTAACATTCCCATCAAAAAGGAAGAGGAGAATTTATAAAAGTTCTTACAACTCTTGATAAAGAGGTAAAAAGTTACAGAATTTTTTGACCAAAAAACCCAACATCATTCCCCATCCTCCCAATAGTTAAAGGCTTTCAATAGGAATAAACCACTAGGTTTGCAGAATGGAATCAAAAATGACTTGCTTAGGGGAGGCTAGGTGGCACAGTAGATAAAGCACCAGCCCTGGAATCAGGAGTCCCTGAGTTCAAATCCAGCCTCAAACACTTAATAATTAGCTGTGTGGCCTTGGGTAAGCCACTTAACCCCATTTTCCTTGTAAAAAAAAAAAAACAAAACCTAAAAAATTTTTTAAAAATGACTTGCTTAGGAAAGACCATGATATACAAAGATCCAAGATGGACAACATGAACACATCCAGCATTAGGGTGATAAAAAGCATCAAACATAGGTGTGGGTCGTGCAGATTTGTTTATAGAAATGGGAGGACTTCTTTTATTGATTCAACATGAGGTCATCACCACCAAAAACTACAGAAATGTCAAGACGCCCCAGCTTATGAATACAGATTACACAAGGAAATGGTACCACTTATGCAAATGGTGTCACTTTCCGCAGGATGCAAACATTTAGAACAGTGACTTGTCCCAGACCCACTCCTACATGGATGCCATTGAGGAGGATGGGTCAAATTACAATATTAATAAAGCATCTTAATAAGTAAAACATTATAAGGTTTGGTAAAACAATTTTGCAAGCCTATAGAAAAGCTCCACATGTCCCTATTATTTTAGTTTCTTAATACTAATAATTATAATAATAGAAAGTAAATGATCCTAGTAATCCAATATATGATATACTCAAACATCCAAGCTTTTGGACAAAAATCATTATTTTACAAAAACTGCTGGGAAAACTGGAAAAAAAGTAGAAATGAGGTACAGACCATACATGATTTACACATAAAGGCTCTGACAATAAGAAAATTGAATACTATTTTACCTGTCAGATCTATGGAGAAGGGAAGATTTAGGATCAAACAAGAGCATTGTGAAATGAAAAACTGAGAATTCTGATTATATAAAATTTAAAAGGTTTTGCACAAACAAAACCAAGGCAACTAAAATTAGAAGGAAAACAGAAGACTGGGCATGTTACAGCATGGATTGCTGATAAAGGCCTCATTTCTCAAGTGAATAGAGAACTGAGTCAAATTTATAAGATGACAAGTCATTCCCCATTTGACAATCAAAGGAAATGAACAGGCAGTTTTCAGACAAAGAAATCAAAACTATCTATAGTCATAGAGTTTATCTATAGTCAATGCTCTAAATCACTCTTCTTTCAAGAGATGTAATTTAAAATAGCTCTGAGCTAGGTACCATCTCACATCTATCAGATTCCCTATTATATCCAAAAAAAAGGAGAAATGTTATGGGGAAAACTGGGGCACTAATACAATTCTGATAGACTTGTGAGCTGGTCCAACTGTTCTGGAGGGCAATTTGGAACTATGTCCCAAGGCCTACACAACTGTTCAACAATACCATTGCTAGGTTCCTATCCCAGCACTATAGTCTCCTCTGAGAACAAAGGACAAATAACAATACCAAAGCAATAAAAAAGGGTGAAGGACATATTTGTAAATATATGAAAGAAACACAGAGAGAGAGAGAGAGAGAGAGAGAGAGAGAGAGAGAGACAGAGAGACAGAGAGACAGAGAGACAGAGAGAGACAGAGAGAGAGAGACAGAGACAAACAGAGACAGAGAGCGAGAAAGAGAAAGAGAGACAGAGAGAGACAGAGAGAGAGAGAGATAGCAGCTCTTTTTTTGTGGTGGTAAAGAACTGGTGATCAAAGGAACATCCATCATTTGGGTAATGGCTGAACAGTCTGTGGAATATGAATGGTGATGGAATACTATTGTGATATAAGAAATGACAAGCAGGATGACTTCAGAAAAACCTGGAAAGATTTACACAAACTGATGCAAAGGGAAGTGAGTAGAACCAGGAGAACATGGCACACAGTAACAGCAATATTGTATGATGAACATGAATGACTTGGCTATTCTCAGCGATAAAGTAATCCAAGACAATTCCAAAGGTCTCATGATGAAACAAACTATCTGCCTTCAGAGGAAAAAACTGATATTGTCTGAACACAGACTGAGATGTGCTATTTTTCACTTTCTTCCTTATTTTGTTGTTGTTCTTCTTGTATATAAAAAAGTCTTGTATAAAATAACTAATACAGAAATGTTTTACATGATTATCTATGTCTAACCTATATTAGATTGCTTATTTTCTCGGGGAGGGAGGAGGGAAGGAAGGAAGGGGAAGAGGGGTAAAAAATTGAAACTCAAAATTTTATAAAATGTTAAAAATTGTTTTAACGTGTAATTAGGAAAAATAAAATAGTTAAAATGATAATAAGCTAAAATATGCTTTCCTTTTTTGCTCAAAACTGGGATTTTATGGATGCAAATCACTTAAAGTGAGGAAAATCAGTTACTGTTTTGCAATGTCTTAGGACAAGAACAAATTAAGTGACTTGCCCAGAGTAGCAAATGAAACATAGGCCTTCAGCCAGTGTACCATATGCCTTTCAGTTAATGAATGGTTTATTAAACATGTCTTTTCTAAGTGCAGGAGATATTGATGGAAAAGTCAGACAGTCCTTGCTCTAAAGAGGGGAGACAACACACATGGCAGGTTCAGTTTCAAATACAATGGTCCATAGAGTATAGTGACAAAGTAACTTTAACATCTTTAACATCATTTCATAAAATCCTCTAAGGGTCCTATATTGTCTTGATCAGTGTTTGAGACAGTTAAGAAAGTGGTGACTGTCTGACTTGCCTGACACGATATCCCGAATCAAAAGAACACTCTACTGATGTCTCCTAAGAAAGGTATTTCCATCAGTGTTTTTCCCATGGCATTTTTCTTCTTTAACAAAAAATAAAATCAATACAAAATCCTCTCAAGGACCTCTGGGTTGGCAACTCTTCACTTAATAGATTCCCCTAATGAATGTTTTATATAACCAGCATCTCAGGCTCTGTAACAATACTCTTTGGGTATGTCACATCAGTTCAGACTGAGCCTATTATACCATCCACTATGATCCTTTCAAGTGAAAATTGTCATAATGATAGAAAGGAGAAGGCAATATGTTCACTTTTTTTTTTTTACCATAAATGTAATTTCACCTTAGTGAAGTCAAATCATAAAATATTACAAGACAGTCTGTCCTGTTCAATCACACACTTTTCCTTCATAGGCATGGCCCTGCACAGAATGGAACACTCTTGGTTACGGGAACAGGTTACTGGAAGTCAGAGGCTCTTCCTGAATAGAGTAGGGACTAACAGCATGTTCTGTGGCCTATGAGCTTGATGGCCAGCACAAGAATTCCCTGCCAGTTTCACAACTGCTGCCTCAACAACTTTTTCCTTGCTTCCCAGGCTCTGTGGCAGGGCTAACCTGGGTTCTGAGGGTTGGGTTGGGATTTCTGGGTTAATAGAGAAGGCCCTAAGAGTCAACACTCAATATTAACAATGGCTAAGCCATCCCTTAACTTTTTTAAATTTTTTTTTATTTATTTAAGGCAATGGGATTAAGTGGCTTGCCCAAGGTCACACAGCTAGGCAATTATTAAATGTCTGAGGCCAGATTTGAACTCAGATCCTCTTGCCTCCAGGGTAGTGCTCTATCCACTGCACCACCTAGCTGTCCTTCCATTCCCTTTGCTTGTTTCGGATGAATTTGGGGGAAAAATACTTGCAAAATTCCATTTTACCACTTCCTACTTCAACTATAACTTTTAGATTTAAATAATTAAGAAATATAATTTTGGAATTGATAGAACTACTTATGCAATGACTATTCACCAGTGTTGAGAAGTAGATCATCAGACTTTTGAATTTTTTCTATTGTATTTCCCATAAAAAATCCCACCTTATGTTAACGTAATATTGAGGTAAAGACATTGGATTCAGATCCAGAAGATCTGGGGTTGGAATGCTGCTTTTTCCTACATCAGCTGTATGAACTTACACATCTCATTTAACTGCTCCCAGCCTCAGCTTTCTCTTCTCTAAAATGGGGATAACAACATTCACAATACTTCCCTCACAGAATGGCTCTGAGGTAAAATTAATGTATTTCAAGAATTTTGTAAACCATAAGCCACTATGTTAATATAAAGTATTGTTACTATGGTGATCATTGTTAAAGGAGAAAATTTAACATTCGCAGGAACAAAGAGTGTACATGAAGGTGATGCCCAGATGAGGGATTCCAAGAGCATGAAGACATCAGGGTTCAGGAAGTGGGGGCACACTCTACTTTGACAAATCCATTTCAGAGACCAAGCAGAAAGGAGAGAGGGTGGAAAGAGGGAACAAGCATTTATTAATCACTGTGCAAAGATCATTCATTTGATCCTCACAACAACCCTAGATACCAACAGCTGCTTTTTATTCTGTTTGGTGTCACTAGATGAAAGAAAACCAAAGTCCACAAGTCGTTTGATGTTCCTTCCTCAGAATGAATGCTCCACTCCCCTGGGCCTGCTAGAGTTCTGAGTGGACCTCGAGGCTCAGTTCAGGGGCCTGCCACCTATCGTTGCTCTTCCTATGCAAATAACTGTGCACGTACTTGTCTGCCATGGGGCAGACAGGTGGTGTTGCAGGTGGTGGAGCATCAAGAAGACTCTTCTTCACTAGTTCAAAGCCAGTCTCAGACTCTTGCTAGTCACTTTGTCCCATTGGCCTCATTTTCCTCATCTGTAAAATGAACTGGAGAAGGAAACTGCAGACCTCTCCAGTGTCTCTGCCAAGAAATCCCCAAATGGGGTCATGAAGAGTTGGACATAACTGAAATAACTGAACAACAACAACAAAATCCATGGGGTATTGCTCCAAGAGAACATAAGCTTCCAGACGTTGGCAGCTCAGTCCTTTAAAACCAACAATCTAATAAAGTCTTGTTGGATTGAATCGGCCATCTGATTCCTACATCAAACTATAAACATCATCTCTTGGGGACAAGTCATGAGGGCTTTTGTGACCAATAAACTATTTAATGAGAGTTCCAAGAGGCCAAAATTACCACTGCAGAAAAAGGTTCAAGGTTTCTTGTGAGCCCCAAAGGCAGGTACTAGAGAAGCAAGTCTTGCTAGAAGCAGAACTGGGAGCCCCAAAGCCTTCAGAAAATGCTACCAAGGAAAAGTTCAGTATATGCCAATATTAGAGACAGAGATGTGTACAGAAGAGCAGCAAGATTGAGACTGGGCCACCAGGAAACCAACATGTGTGCCAGACACGCCAAACCTCCCATTTAACAGGCCAGCTCTGAATTCGATGCAGAGTCCTGAGATTTAGCCTTTTGTCCAGGCCGGTTTCATTTCATCCAAAAGGGTTATTGTTCTACTTGATAATAAAAACACACAGTATCGGCTTCTCTGAGTAAAAAGGATGTTTGCCGTGTCGAGCTGAGGGCTGGGGATATTTGTTCCCGATGATTGCCAGGTTCGCCAGAGTCTAACAAGGACAAGGGCTTCTCTGTGGGCTTTGATGTCTACTGGTCCCAACATTTTGGCTGGGCAGAATAGGGGGGGAATGGTACTGAAATGGCTTGAGTCAACATTGCTTCTTAATTAAAATCCCATTTGTGTCCTTTTCAAGCATTTGATTGCTCAATAGATTTTCGAAGTCTTTTTAGACACACAAATGCACTCTCCAAACACAACACTTTTTTTTTTCCTATCAAAAGTTAAATAAGTTGCTCTACAAGGCTCCCAATCTTTGCTGACCCAGAGAGCAAAAAGCTGAAATTGCAAACATGAATAAGAAGCAATTCGTCTCGCAGGAAGAATGCAGGATTGGTGTCAGCTCACTGGAGAAAGAAAATTTCTAGTAAATTTTGATACCATCAGATAAATCTGCCTGCCCAGCTCACCGCCAGTCCATACACACACACACACACACACACACACATACACACACACACACACACAGTTCAATCCTACAGATCCTACATTAAATTTATTAATAGCTTCCCTCTTCAAAGGCCCAATCTTTCCTAGTTGGCTACTATTGGTTTTGGTGATTAGGAGGGCATTAGTGATCCTTAATTTGCAATTCACCCAGACTTTCTATTAATGAATAGAACGTTTCATTCATTCTTTTATTCTCTCAATGGACTTAGAACAATGTAAAAATTAAAGACATGGGGGAGGCTAGGTGGCACAGTAGATACAGCACCGACCTTGGAGTCAGGAGGACCTGAGTTCAAATCTGCTCTCAGACACTTAACCATTACCTAGCTGTGTGGCCTTGGGCAAGCCACTTAACTCCATTGCCTAGCAAAACAAAACAAAACAAAACAGAAAAAAAAAAAAACTAAAAAAAAATTAAAGATATGAGGAGGTCCCAGGAGAAAACGATGCTGACTACTAAAGATTCAGTTGTTGAATGGAACTGAATTGAACTGAAATGAAATGGATTAGGGAGAGAATCATGAAAAAGGAAGAATTAAAGGTTAGTTGGAGATTCAATAGATACAAAGAGAAATGAAGACATTGCAGGCATATAAAAAGTCCTGAATAGTCAAGGACAGAAGAAAGAAGTCTACTTGGGCTGAAGCTCAGATAACATAACAAGGGACAAGCCTTGAAAAACTCTTTTTCATTTTATGTAATCAAAATTATCCATTTTTCCTCCCATGAATCTGTCTTGTTGATCCCAAATTCCTCCCTTATCCATAAATTTAAACCTATCAGGTGAAGGAGTTTAAGCTTTCCTCAGAAAACCAATAAAGCTTTTTGAGGAGAGAAGTTATATGACCAGATCTGTACATCATAAACATAATTTAGCATGAAAGATGAATTCTAGAGAATCTTTTAAAATTTATTTTATTTTTAATTTCAAATTCTCTCCCTCCCTTCATCCCTTCCTCCATCCATCATTCCTTCCTCCATTATAAGAAATATGATCTCCATTATACACATAAAATCATGCAAAATAGCTTCTGCATTAGTAATATTCAAGGGGCAAAATAGACTTCGACCTACACTGTGAATCCATCAATTGAAGGAGGATAGCATTTTTCATATTGAGTCTTTTGGAATACTAGTGATTTATGGATCAGTAACTAAGTATTTCACAATTGATTCTTGTTTGGATGTTGCTGTCAATGTGCAATGTTCTAGTTTTATTCATTTCACTTTACATCAATTCTTATAAATAAGGTTTCTGAAACCATCCCCTTTATCATTTATTACACAATAGAATCACACACATATGCTACAACTTGTTTAGCCATTCCCCAAATAATGGACATCCCCTCAGTTTTCAATTCTTTGCCACCTCAAAAAAGGAGCTGCTAAAATATTTTTGTACATAGGGATTCTTTTCCTTTTTCTTTCATCTCCCTGTGGTATAGATCTAGTAGGGGGTGTTGAGTCCAAAGGGAATGTACAGTTCTGTAGTCCTTTGGGCATAGTTTCAATATGTTCTCCAGAATAGTTGTTCACAACCCCACCTATAGGGTATTAGTGAATCTATTTTACCATTCCCCTTGAGCATTTGTCATATTCCTTTTCTGTCATTTTAGACAATCTGAAGAATGTGAAATGGTACCTAAAAAGTTCTTTTGGTTTGCATTTCTCTAATTATTTGTTATTTAGAACATATTTTCATACAATTATTGATATTTTTGTTTAAACTTTCTCTGAAAACTGCCTATTCATATCTTTTGAATATTTATCAATTGAAGAACGGCTCATATTTTTACAAATTTGGCTTAGTTCTCTCTGTATTTGAGTTTGTAAAAGAATTTTGCTATTTATTTTTCCAAGGTCCTCCTTTTCTTCTCATTTCATTGTGTAAACTCTTTTTAGGGACAATGGATAGAATACTAGGCCTGAAGTCAGGAAAACATCTCCTTGAGTTCAAATCTGGTCTCAAACACTAGTTGTGTGACCTTGAACAACTCAGGTCACTTAACCTTATTTGCTTGAGTTTCCTCAACTGTAAAATGAGTTGGAGAAGGAAATGGCAAACCACTCCAGTCTGTTTGCCAAGACAATCCCAAATAGGGTCATGAAGAGTTAGCTCTAAAAATGACTGAACGACAACAACAAACTTTCATTTTATGTAATCAGAATTATCCATTTTTCCTCTCATGAATCTGTCTTGTTGATCCCAAATTCCTCCCTTATCCATAAATTTAACAAGTAATTTTTTCTATGCTCCCCTAATGTTATCAATTTTTTAAACAAGGACATGGGGTTAAGTGACTTCCCCAAGGTCACACAGCTAGGTAATTATTACGTGTGAGGTTGGATTTGAACTCAGATCCTCCTAACTCCAGGGCTGGTTCTCTATCCACTGTGCCACCTTAACTGCCCCCAATTTTATCAATTTTTGTGCTTTCATTATCTATCTATTTTTGGCTTATCTTGGTATACAATGGGAGATGATGGTCTATGATCACTTTCTACTAGACTTCTTTCCAGTTTTTCCTAGCAGTTTTTTTCTTTTTGAAGACACAATGCAACTTTATTAAGGATTTAACCATCAAATGTACAATTTACACAGGCACCCTGGATTGGTTGACAAAGTTCCCTGCAGTTTTTGTGAAAAAAAAAAGTTAAATTCCCTAATATCTAGGATCTTTGAGTTTATCAAATCCCAGGCTTCTGTGCTCATTTGTTTTTCTGTATATTGTAAACCCCCTTCATTCCATTGATCAACCACTCTATTTCTTATCCATACCAGATTGCTTTGATGATTACAGTTTTGTACTGGTGTTTGAGACCTGGAGCTTCCAGGCTCCCCCAGATGGATTCTATCTGAAAGTTATGGGGTCATCTACCTCAATCATCTCTCTCATTTTTCTCCCAAGGAGATCGAATGCCACAGAGCTGAAATGACCACGTGAACAGAGCCTACATTAATCTGTAGGGACAATGACTCCAGATGCAATGAGAGATTAAGTAGGACAAGCACTACAAGCTAACATTTTGTCACTGAGAAGTAAACAAAAATTAAGCAATCCTATACTTCTTAAATTTATAAAGCTGGCTGCTCCATTTGTAAGTTTGTGCTTGTAGTCCAAATAAACTAGACTTTTAAATTTAATATACCAAACATGATTTTTAATGAAGACACTAAATTACACATAACTCAGTTTAATGTTCTTAACCCAACAAAATGATGAGGACAGTTTGACTGACAAAAAAATCTTTCAGATAATCTTTTCCAAAGTGGGTACTTTCTTCACCATGAAGATGACAGACTCTTTTCCTCATTAAGGATGATTTCTGTACCTGACCCCTTAACTCTTTCTCCAGAAGACTGGGCTAACAGTCATTCTTTCTCCTTATGAATTTTAATCTCTCTCCCTCTACTACCTCTTTTAGTCTGATTTCTGAGGCTGGTTAGGTTTCATCAGACCATATCCAACTACTGTTCCATCTTTATTCTTCACTTCACTTGAAATTTCTGTGAAAATCTAACTACACTCGTTGCTTTAGATTCGAATGGATATGTATGGAGGTAAAGTATGGAGAGGGCTAAAGCAAAACCTTGATGAACACTCAGCTTAAAGGTAGGGATGAAGACAAAGAAATAGTTGACAGAGAGAGACTGGAGAATCAGGAGAATATAATGTCCCTTAATTTAAGGGAGGAGAGAACATTCAATGGTTTGGGTTGATCAACAGTGTTAAATATAGGAGAAATATCAAGGAGAATGAGTACAACAAAACTGGATTCAATACACAGGAGGGTATTGGTAAATTCTAAAAGAGCAATTTCAACATCAGTCTGTCTGCAGAAGCCAGAATATAAAGGGTTCTGGATAGTGTGGGTAGGAAGTAAAGGAGAACCAATATGGTGGTTCCATTGTCATTTATGGAAAAAATAATGGAAGCCTTTGCATCTTTTCTATTTATCTGCAGTACATATTGTCTTTCTGGTTTCATCTTTAAATGTTTTCCAGATGGTGCATACATTTGGTAAATTCATTTTCTCATTCTCTATTTATCATCATTTTATCTTCCATCATTTTCTACCATTTGTCTGTATAAGTCTTATAGTTGAAATCAGAGCTGCCTTTGGCCACCATATTTCTTTGTTTTGCAAGGAAGCTAAGTGTTTGCTGGAAGAAGCTGTTTTGGGGTTCCTTTGGTCTCCTCAGTCTGAGGACCTATTGACATTGTTTCCTTAGAGAACAGTGATAATCTGCACTTTTGTCATTCATTTGCTACTTTCAGCCTCCACCTAATACTTACATAGATGAGATAGTAGTTACCTAAGTAACTATCTTATTTTCCTTTTGTCTAAAATTTAAAAAAAAAAAATCTTGTCTCTTAACAACTTAATGGTCTATATGTAGAAATAGCTACCAGATTCAAGGATTAGTTTCCTGCATATGAATATATAATTAGTGATACTATTCAGTGACCAGAAGCTCCCAACTCTCTTCTTGAAGGAAGTCTTCACGCTCTTTAGGGACAAAGCCTCTGAAGTGGGACATTCTGTGGCCTTCTCATTTCTTCTTTCCAAGTTGGCATCTAATAATTAATGATGTTATTTGGGTCTAACCATTCATCCATTTTTAAATCTATGAAAAGGATCTATTGTCTAGTTCACATTTTTCTATCTTTTCATAAGAATAATCAGCGTTTTTAACAGAAAGAAAACAATTTCCACAATGAAAAAGACAAAAATACTTAGACACTAGCCACTCTACTTCAACTATCCCTCAAAACTTTCTTCATTTCCTTGCTAGAGATATGGCGGCCAAACATTCTATCAATCAATGAGCATTTTACTAGAGACCTCCTAAGTGGCGGGCACCCTGCCAGGGGCCAGTAGGGGCTTCTAAGCTAGTAGGGAGACATGGTTTTATGTCAGGAGAGGGACTGCACTCCCTCTACTGATCCTGATGGGTACCTTCTCTTCACCTTGTAGTCCAGGAAAACTGTCCAGATCAGTAAGAGGAAGGCTAGCCAGCTCATTTGCTCCAGATGATGCAGAGAAGGCAGCGCCAGAAGCAGTGTGTGAACTCAGCTCTTCTTGGCTCCAAGGCTGATTCTGTGTCTAGAATCCTCATGCTGCCTCATTGTACATCTAAAAATATATACTCTATAGAGTCCTGAAATCTATACACATATGCATATATTATAATACACAAAACTACATTACAACAAAGAAAATCAGAAGGCGAGGGAGGCAGCTAAAGGCTGTACCACTTTGGAACACAAGCTCATTTGCAAGATCTTGGGAGAGCAGTGAATATTCATGAGCAATACTGTCTCACAAAACAACAAGAATCGGTTGACATAAAAACAATTCTGCAGTGAGCTTTGCCAGAGACCCTGTTAAGCCAGATTATCCCAAGATCAGTTAATCATTAATGGAACTAGGAGGAGGAAAAATAACGAATCATACGGGGGAAAAAGTGACTAAAATACTTGTTGTCTAGACTATAATATGCAATTGTATGGGAAGTCAATTGGGTTCATCTTTGTCTTAGACATACATTACAGAGAGAAAGAGAATGGGCTGGGCCCAGAATTGAACAGGGGGAGGAGAACAAGCAAAAAATATCTTTGGGAAATTTCATAATACATTTAATGGCTCCAATCGTCTTCATGAAATAAAGGTCCATTTTTTTTTTCTTTTTACCACCAGTATTCTTTGGGTAGTTCTATATGACTGGGAACCAGAGAATGCCATAGTCTCCCCATAATGTTCAAGGAAGATTAATAGGAAGATGAATGGTAAAACGGAATGGGTTTCAGCATAAAACCATGATGAATTGAAACAAGTGGTTAAAAATATTTACATTATAATATGTGAACATATATTGGATATACCAATATTATATATCATAGACATATGATAATAGACATAAATTTTATATATATATATATACACATACATACATATATATATATATATATATATATATATATATAATCAAAGGGATGTATGATCAGAAAGAGGTGGCCTTTCTGTCAGTAAATATGAGAGACTACCTATGGACAGAGATGGGCTACACAGTGGCACCCTGGAATGTTCAGAGACTAATGCAAATGTTGGATGGACTTCCTATGAAGGATTTACAAGAACATACAAACAAGTCCTACAGAATAGGAAGGTGGGAAATAACAAGATTATTCTAAGTTCCCAACTTATTTTGTGTCTTGGGGAAGAATGAAGAAAGAAATGATGTCATCTCTTGGTTAATATTCACATAAAGACTTGAGTTTCATGTTAGTGATATTCCCACAGAACTAAATGTAGATGATTTCGTAAGGCTCTGAGCTTCCTCCTTTTTTTTCACTGATTTTCATAAAACAACTGATAGGGATTTGGTTGTGATTTACACATTTTTAATATCTGAGTGGTCTATAATTCTACCAATGTTTGTACACCAACTTTTTGACACCTGCAAACAGATGATCCTCAGGAGTTGCTAGGGTCAAAAACGTCCACTAGTCGGTGTTTGGTCAATGAACCAGGCCAGCCCTTACATGACAAGTACACAGATGATCATAACCAGACCTGGACCTGAAAGCCTGTACAGCCTGGAGAACCTGTCCAACCTTGGGCTCCACCAGAATGATCTTTGGCAGCTTGGTGTCATCATTTGAATATGACTTCTTGGAAATTGGATAGCTGAAACCCATAGCTGTCAAAAATAAATTAAGAGTTGAACACTCTGAATAAAAAAAACACTTAAAGTATTATTACATTACCAAAAAAAGGTCTGTTATGTTGGTCCAAATATAGGCCATGGGAAGTAGACAGACTATGTCCCTAACCAGCCTGTCTGTGAGAAGGTACATGGAGTAATAGAAAGTGATCTAGGAAGACCTCTGTTCCAAGGTCTGCCTCCCACATGGCTTTAGTGTGAACCTAGGCAAAAAGTCAGGAAAAGTCAGGTTCTAATGACAAATTTTCCAATGACAAAAAATGTAGATTTAGCATCAAAGCTGGAAGGGAGCTCTGAGGTCATCCAAGAAAAGTCAAATGAAGCCCCTCCAAGTTGAGTGATGGAAGCAGAGACATTAAGTCTTCAAGTCTCTTAGTGACATAGAGAACAAACCCTTTTGGCCCTAATCTAATCTGCAGCAGAAGAAATGGATGATAATGTGAGTGTCCACCACTGGCTGCCACTCCAAGTGCACGTCCCCATGCCAGTGACTGAAAGCTGATGCCCTCATAAGCAGACAACACTTCTTGAAATTACAGTTTCTCCTAGAGGAAGACGTAACATAGATTTGGTGCTTCTATTTTATATTGTATTACCAAACATCAGAATACATAAGGAATTTTAATAGTCCAATGTGGAAGAACTTTAGATAAAATGATTCTGTATAGGGCTTTTAGAATTATAAGGGGGTGTGAAGTCTAGAAGCAATACATAAGCATCTTAGATAAAAGATCTAATTCAAAAGTCTTAAAAAATTAAGAATCCAAAATTGAAAAACCAACCAACCAAAAAAAAAAGTATTTGGAAAAAGATGGATTGTTTTCAGTTTTTTTTTTTTTGCTGACTTCTAGGTCTTCCCATTCCTCCAACTCAACTGAACTGGCCCAAGGAAATATTCAAGGAAAAATTCATTTGTGGCATTGGCCTCCAAAACTCACCTAGGAATTCCTGAAATATTTGACTTTGAACAGAAAAGGATGAGAGTCTTTTTAGAAAGAATTCCCAAGACTCTTGGAATTTCAAAGATTAGACTCCCTGGTATGTTAGAGTTTGTATTTTTTGTGGCCCTTCCCAGCAGAAGCTATTTTAAAATAAATCTGTCATAGAGTAAACTGTTTTCTAAGTAAATGCTTGAGAAAACTAGAAATTTAATTATCCTAAGAATGAGGGGGGAGCATGCTCATTAAATCTGTGTCAGATCTCATGCTAGGAAGGATGGAATGTAATTTAGAGAACAGGGTTAGAATTTATCATGACTCTAACAAGATGGAGAAAAACCCTGAAGCAAACAGCTGTAAATGAACAATACAGTGTTTCATAGAGCCAAGGGAGGCTAGTACATACATGAAATACAAAAACATCCATTGGGGCTGGGCCAAAGTCCTTGAGGAGTGAATTACAACTCAAGAAATTACCCATAATGAGGAATGTTGGTTTTATTTTAAAGCACACAGAAAAAAATGGAGCTGCCATTAGTAATTGCAAGGGAATTTGCTATACTTGACACTGCTTCATACCTCATAGAAAGGTGATTTCATGTCCACAAATTAAGATATAAGTAGAAATCTTGGAAACACTTAATGAAATATGACTATAGAGTAACCACTGATTTTTTTAATCAAATTTTTAAAAATTTACTTGAATTAAACACCTCAATAAGTTTCGGGTCCATCAGAAGTTATCTTTTGTAAAATTATGGGCATTAGAACATTCCCCATTGTTCAAACCATTTTTCATGTTCCTCTTTTGAAACTGCCTTCAGAGACTGCAGCACTATCTTCAATAGGAGGCAGTCTTCCTCTGCTAGCAGGGGAATGGATCTTTTTTAAAAAGAATTCAGAAGTTATTCAGTCACGTCTACTGGTGGTTGAACAAGTTGGGAAAAGGCCAGTACTTTAGTCATAGTAATAATTCAAATATTTGTTGAAATGAATTGAAAAATGAAGCCTATCAGTGAAAGGTGGAGTCTGATTTTTCTGGTGTGGACTGCACTGAGCAGTGGGGAAGGTGATTCCAGAGGAGAAGCCCTAATGAGATGCCAAGCAAAGTGCAAAGGGTCAATTCAGGCAGAGACACAGAGCTACCCATGTTTGGAGCACAATTCAACCATCTGTTCAGTGCCAGTGTTGGCCCTCTTCCTCCAATGAGGAAGCAGAAAGGCAGAAGTTGCCATCATCCTGCCTCCCACAGGAAGCTCCAGGATGGTGTCTAAACTGTCCCTTTCTGAGAGGTTTGGAATCAGGGTTGCAGGATTTCAGAGTTGGAAGGGGCCTCCTGAGCATCAGAGCCATCCTTAAAGGTCTGCACTGTCAAGTCTCAGACAGTTGATCGGGAAGCCCCTGTCTGAACTCCTCCTGTTAAAGGGAGCAGCCCACTGCCCTCTGGGCTGTCTCCAGTCCTTAGAGCTTTTATTTCTTGACATTAAGTCCAACTTTGCTTTCTTCTTATTTTTTTTGACTATGCATGCTCACAGAAGGCTCTAATTGCCTTTTATATGACAGCTCTCTAAAACAACTATTTTTCTCTGTCAAGGTTTCTCCAGGCTAACTCTCCCTAGTTCCCCCATCTGTCATGGATTTAACCTCCTTTCCTGGTCAGTGACTAGCCTATGGAGGGTCTCCAATTTATCATTGTCTTTCCTAAACGAGGGTACCCACAATTAAATACAATATCCTAGATGTGGTATCCAGAGCAGAGAGCAATAGAATCACCACCTTCTTATTCCTTCACATTTCACCTCTCACTGTAGCACAACATCTCAAGGGTGGTTAACCTTGAAGGACAGAGAAGCAGCTGAGACCTCTATGAAGGGGGCAATGAGGTCCCAGGGGGCCAGGGGGACCTAAAGGGTTTCCTTTATGCTGCTTCTCTATCCCTGGGGTAGAGTCTATCTCTGATGAGCTCTGCTGTTGAAATCTCTGAGGCCTTGGCCTGAAAAAAACAAATAGTTGAGCAGTAATGACTCTGTCCTAAGGTCACTGACAGCTGTGTCTGATAACACCTTCTGAACTCTTCCCCAATCTGAGCAGCATGACTATGTCAGAGGTCAAAGGACCTGGACAGTCCAGGGTTAGAGAACCAAACAAGGGAAGAGAATGCTCCCATCAGCAAATTCAAGAATACTGGAGCCACTGAAGAAATGTAGATATAAGAAAGAAATCTCATTACTGCAGAGATACATCTTGCAACATTAAAAAATTGAAAAAAATCCCAACCATGTTCTTGGCTCTTGGCACTGCTGAGCCAGTGAGGTTCGGGCACTCCCCAACTCTACCTGACTCCCAGGGTCGCATTGGTTTGCTAGAATACACGGCTTCCTGGAGGTGCTAATCAGAAACCCAGTGGACATACATGTCCCTTCTGTCTGCCTCAATGTCTGGGACTTCATATCTCTGGCTTTTTTAAATTTATAGTCAAGTCCAAACTACGCATTCAATGAGTGGTCAGTGAAAAAGTCTAGGACAACAAGACAGGAATTCAGACAGTAGCAAGAATTTAATTTCCTCAAGGGAATTTTACACTTCATTAGGGACCCTGACAAGGTCAAAACAAGTCTCCTTAAATGGGGAGGGGGGGAAAAAGGCCTTTTACCCCTGGTACAGGGAATTTCACACTTGGAAGTAGGATCAAGCCTGGGCACACCCAATACAGAGGAAGAATTATTGTGACAAGTGGAAGAAAAAGCAACACTGGTGCCTCAAATGAGAACAAGTAAAGCAAAATTGCCAGTTAAGAGACCAACAAAAATCAAAAGAACTTCCAAGAATCCTCTCTGCGACTCTCCTTTGTTGATCCCACCATGTCCCAGCTGACTTCAACAGACAGCTCTCTGAAGATAATGCTTGGATTTTTACATCTGAGCTTAGGCTTCCTTTTCATTTCAAGTTTCACCTATTAGATATCTCTAGGCATCCTGTAGAGGTCTTAAAGTCAAAATGATAAAAAAAACACAAAAATCAAAAAACAATTCAGTATCTTTCCACACCACCTCCCACCCTTATTCCAAACTTCTAGATTTCTCTTAAGGACACCACCATTCTCTGTCAACCAGTTTCACAATCTCATTCATTCTTAATTTTTTTCTTTTCCCTTATCTCATATATTAAATTAGTTTTCCAATCTTGACAATTCTGACTCCACATAGTATCTTGCATCCATTTTTCCTTCTCTTGATCTAGGCAGTAAGGTGGTGCAATAGATAAGAAGAAGACCTGGGGTAGCTAGGTGGTACAGTGGATAAAGCGCCAGCCCTGGACTCAGGAGTACCTGGGTTCAAATCCAGCCTCAGACACTTAATAATTACCTAGATGTGTGGCCTTGGGCAAGCCACTTAACCCCATTTGCCTTGCAAAACCCCCCAAAAAAGACCTGAGTTCAAATCCAGCCTCAGATACTTTGAAACTGGGTGATCCTGATCAAATCTCTTAACCTCTATACACTTCACTTTCCTCATCTATAAAATGGCAGTAATAACAGCATCTATCTCCATGCATGTTCCCTTCTCATTACCACAATCACCATCCTGATTAAGATTCTCATATCTCAGATTCCCTAGTAGTACTTCAATTGGTCTATAAGTTTCTAGTCTCTCCCCTCTCCAATCCATTTTCTTTTTTTTTTTTTGGTTTTAAAATGACATTTTATCTTCCCCTAGTTATATGTAATGACAATTTTTAGCATCAAGTTTTTAAAATTTTCAAGTTTCAAAGTTTTTTTCTTCCTTCCTCACCTCCCCCATCCTTGATCCAGTAAACAATTTGATATAGGTTATACATGTTCAGTCATGAAAAACAATACCTTATTAGGTATGTTGTGAAAGAAGACACAAACCCAAAGGGGAAAAAAACATGAAAAAATACAGAAAGTAAAAATCAGTAGGCTTAATTCTGCATTCAGACTCCATCAGTTCTTTCTCTGGAAATAGCACTTTTCATTGTGGATAACATCTGGAATTGTCTTGGATCACGGTATTGCTAAGCATAAGTTATTTGCATATATGTATGAGCATCATAAAGTATTGCTATAACTATATACAATGTTTTCCTGATTCTGCTCATTTTGCTTTGCATCAGTTCATATAAATCTTTTCTGAATCATAACATAAGGTTTTTCTAAAATCAACCTGTTCATCATTTCTTATAGCACAGCATCAAAATCATATTCCACAACTTGTCCAACCATTAGTTGTTGGGCATTTTGCCCAATTCTTTGCCTCCTCAAAAAGAGTTGCTATAGGGGACAGCTAGGTGGCACAGTGGACAGAGCACTGGCCCTGGAGTCAGGAGTACCTGAGTTCAAATCTGACCTCAGACACTTAATAATTACCTAGCTATGTGGCCCTGGGCAAGCCACTTAACCCCATTGCCTTGCAAAAAAAAAAAAAAAGAGTTGCTATATTTTTGGACAAATAGGTCCTTTCTCCTCCAATCCATTTCCCACATAATTGTGTATTCATAAAACATGGACATAACCACATCACTTAACACTCAAAAATTTTCAATGATTCTCTATTGCCTTTAGGTTAAAATATAAACTCTCAGCCTGAAATTTAAAGTCCTTCACAATCTCCACCAATCTTTGTCATCTCTAACCTAAAACTTTTTTAAAAGAGTTTCTTTTTTCTCTTTTCCACATTCATTTCTGAAACTACTAACAGATAAGTCAGGATATTCAAAGCCTTAACTGAATCTTAAATAAGTTACTTCTCTAAACTTTAAAGACATTTTTGGCAGGGCAACCAGGAAAAGTGACTTACCATTTTATGAAAATGAATATCAAATAAATTTTAACATAAAAGCATAAATGTCACAAAAGAATAGAATCTTAGAGTTGCCAGTCAACTGGAAGATTCCACTCAAACTCCTTCCCAATATAGGAATCCTTGTATTGATAATACACATTAGATGTATTGAAAATTTTATCACAATCTAAATTTATTTCTTTTTTAATAAGCTAATATACAACTCACAATCTAAAGCAAAATCCGAAAACTCTCAAAAGAGATGATACAACTTTAGAGAAGAGTTGATTCTTTAAAAAAAATGTTTGTTAAGGACAATGTTGATAACCTTCACAAACTGCAGCTCATCCAGGTCACGCTGCAGACATTCTTAACCCAGGCATCTCATGATAGAATATTAGTGTTGTGCAATTTAGGCTGGTTGGCTTTCAAAACATTTTGCCCCAGATCCTAAATCTGTTCAGGTTTCAACTGAATTGTAACATATCCCTCATTCTGTACTAATTCCAATTGTAGGCTTTCTTTTAGATCTTAAACTTCAATCATTATTTACAAATTTGCTTTTGAAAATCTGAAAAAGTAATAGAAAACATAAACCTTATGTTTAACTCAAAAATCACTGCTAGTTATATTTCAGAAGCTTGAGGCTACTCAGGATAAAAAGGAAAGAAGCACAGGGAGAATCTTCTAGAATGTTCAGGCAACAAGGAGAGAACTCCCCAAGAAGACAGAGACAAACTCTAGGATGAGACCCTGGATGGTTCATGATGCTAGAATGGAGAACCACAAAAGGACCATTTATTTCACTGCAGCCTGGATCCCAGAGGGCTTGAGTCAGTGGCTTGGTGATTCAGAAACAAATGCAAATGGAGGGTATAGAAATGCCCATAAAGTCATGGAAGGAGAAGAAAAATCAGTTTTTATTAAGTAGAGCTATGTGCTGAGAGCTTGATAAACATGATTTCATTTGCAAACTCAATAATTCTATTGCTTGAGATAGTTTCACTTGCATTATTGAATGACATGGATAAATGAAGGAATGAAGGAACTTTCTTGGATAGATTTCAAATATTACTGTTTTAAAGTTGGTCTATGGAATTGGGTTTTTTCTTATTTTATATATGGCAATTTCTCAATTCTGAAAAGCATGTCAAAGATTGAGTGTTTGTGTATATGTTTGAGATCAGAGAAGAAATGTGTGTGACCAAAAGTGACATTTACTTCTAAAATGTCCTTTCAAGTTTCATGTTTGGGGTTCAAGCATCTTTGATCTAGGGCAATATGCCCCAGTAAGTTGCTAAACCCCAAAGCTTATTTCTGTTATTCTAAACAGAGTACAAGAACATCTGGAGGCCCCAACAGGCCTATACCCTGCCCAGAGTTGAGACCAAAAGGGAGAGACAGGTTGGCAGAAGTAAAGGAGTTCCTCATCTCTCCACCCTAGCCAGGGGGAAGTAATTACTAATTGAGTCAAGTTCATTGAGCAAATTCATTAAAGAAATCTCTGTTGATATCACAGATATTGTTCAGAACATGGTCCTAAATGGGCAATCCTCACTCAAAAGAAAAAGGAATAAAAGAGGAAGTGGTTATATTAGGAAGGTGTGGTCATGTGAAGAAATATAGGAATGTGCAGGGAAAAGCACAGAATATTAATAAAGGGAAAATAGAAGTGATTTTGTTATTGGAATATAATATGGACCATTTGGACAGAAAGAACTAGACAAAGAGTTCAGGATTTCAATTAACCAGAAATCTCCTGAAGCACTCTGTCTGTTGGTTTGTCTTTCTCTCTCTCTCTCTCTCTCTCTCTCTCTCTCTCTCTCTCTCTCTCTCTCTCTCTCTCTCTCTTTTTCATTTTAAATGATAGTTTTATCCTTTAAAATATAGAGGAACCAAGAAGGGGAAATTCTCTTCTGCATCTTATTCTCCCTAATGAGGAAGAATATATATAAATGACGGGAACCACATGAGGACATGCCCACAACTCCTTAAGGTTCTGAGAGAGGAGGAAATCAGTCATACAGTGCTGGATGTGCCCCTTAGATTTGGGGAGGATTTCAAAGGGTACCAAGGAATGATAGGTAAGATCCCACTGAGGAAAATTCTACAAAAGAAGTCAGAACAGGAAGGATGACAAACTCTCAAGAATGAAATTAGGAAGAGATAATGAGAAACAATTCCAAAGAGGAAGAAAAGGGGAGTCGTCCAAAGGGCAATGATTCATTCTGACCACAAAGAATTCACAGAGAACTGAACAATTCAATAAGGTTTTTAAAGACATTCACAGAAACTGAAGGGATGGGGAGTGAATTAAAGTTCAAAATAAGAAAGATTAAGGAAGATCAAAGAGCCTTCTGGTTGGTTTGCTATTTGAGGGAGTGGAGGAGATTCAGAGAAGGAGTAGAGCAAAGTTTAGGGCAAAGGGGGTGTGTGATAACTTACAGCAGAGAGAAGGCAGAACTACTTCATTCTTACTTCTGTTTTTCTGCCAAGGAGAACGTATTTGAAGCCACAAAGGATGGAACAAAAATGGCTTATAGAAGGTTGACAAACAAGACAAATCAGTCGATGTTAAAAGAATACCTAGCTGCCTTTCCAGAATTCAAAGAGAGCACACTCCTCAAGTTACCCAGTGATTCTGAATCCCTCAGTCATCATTTCCCAAACCCAACTCCTATTCCCCCACCTTCTCAACTCCTTTCTTCTCTTCTCTCAGGATTGCCTGTTCTGCAGTTTTCATATTTAATCTTTCCTTTCTCACTCTGACTTGCATCTCTCTAACCAAATTCATTGGTCATGAGAGAGGCTGAGTATTTCTTGCTCCCTATTGCCACTTTCAGGATTTTCCCCTATCACTCAGTATCCCCTCTTCTTTGATATCCACTCAACTAAGATTATGAGCATAGTTATCCACCAACTTCCAGGACCCTTTCTTCTTTCATCAATGAATTCAGTGCCCGGTTTACAATCTCTCTGCTCTTGCTCCTGCTCTCATGCTCAGGGACTTTTACATTATTGACACACCCTCAAACATCCTGTACCCCTTCATTTACTCATTGTCCATGACTTACTCTCACCTCAACTACATAAGACAGCCAAACCCATAACTAGTGGACTTCAGTTCTATGATCATGAACTCTGATCATAATCTTTAATTATTCCATCATCTTCTGCCTTTTCTTTCCAAATCCGAATTCTTCATCTTCACTAAGACTTCCAGTTCCTCCACCCCTCAGTTCTTTCCTGGGGAAGGGAAGAAGGGAATGAGCATTCACTTAAATGCCTACTAGATACTGTGTCATGTTGTTGCTTGCCGATCCCCAACCTTGGATTACTCCAACCACCCCCCCCCACCTTTACTCTTCCTGTTTTTCCATGTTACTGAATGGAACTAGAAATCACTGAACTACAAATTTGCTACATCATTTCATTAGGGACCTTACTACTACAATAATACAATCTTTGTTAACCTCCCTAATCAACCCACTATGCCACTCACATGGTTAACCCAAATGCTTTTTTCATCTCACTTAACTTTAGTCTTTCTCCACTAACTCCTTTTTCACCCCATCTCAAATGAAAAAATGGCCTTTCTTCTTGCCAAGGCTAACCCCATCCCAGCCCATCCCATCTTGTCCAGCAGAATGCCCCTTCTACCAATCCTAGTAACTCTCAATATTCATTTGCTCCTTATCTACCAGATACTTCCCTGCTTCCTACAGACACAATCATCTCTCCACAGCCTTTAAAAAGTCTTCTCTTGATCTATCCTATCCTATGTCTCTTCCCTTTAAAGATTTCTTTCCCTTTCCCCTTACTGACTCCTAAACTCTCTGTAGTTTGGTTTCTGGCAGCATCATTCAATGAAACTGCTCTTGCCAAAGTTCCCAATAATCTCTGAATCACCAGATTAACTAGTCTTTCCTCAATTTCTTGACCTCTTGTGTAGTCTCTGAAACTACTGTCCTCTTCTCCTTGATGCTCTTTCTGTTTTCATGCCACTGATCTCTCATTACTCCTCCTACCTCTCTTTTGCTAGATCTTCATCTAGGGTATGCCTTCTAATCTTGACAGAGCCTACCTTTGTCCAATCCCCTTCTTTCTCTATTCTGTTTAGCTAGGCAATCTCATGAGTACCCATGGATCACGTACATTAACATCTCTATGAAAATGATTCTTGGATTTTTTTTTTATCCAAGCTTAACATCTCTCTTGACCTCTGGTCTCATCTCTAATCACCTATATCCCACAGACATTTTAAACTCAACCTGTCCCAAAATGAACTCATTATCTTTCCCTACAAGTCTCCCTTCTTCCTACCTTCCCTATTACTATAATCCTCCCAGTCACCTAGGCTCACATCCTAGGTGTCATCCTCATCTCCTCATTCCCAATCATCCCACATCTCCAACCTCCTCTATGACCCCTTCTCTTCTCTGACACAGTCACCACTCTGGTCCAGACCCTCACTGCTTCATTCTCAGTGTGCTACAATAGGCTAATCTCTCTGCCTCAAATCTCTCCTCACACCAATCTATCCTCAACTCAGATACCACACTGATCTTGCTAAAGAACCAATCTGGCCATATCAGCCCAACTCAGTAACTTTTACCTCCAGGATCCAATATAAAATCTGATATGGCTTTTGAAGTCCTCGACAAGCCAGTCTCCTATCTTTCCCATCTTATACTTTGCTACAGCCCAGCAGTCCTGGTCTCATATAACACTCCATCTCCCAGCTGTACCTCTTTACTGGCATCTCCCATGCCTGGAATTCTCTCTCTCTTCATCTCTGCCTCACATTTTTCTTCAGATGCCAACTCCAATTCCACCTGTAAGAGGTCACTCATTATCTTTCTTTTTTTTGGCAAGGCAATGGGGTTAAGTGGCTTGCCCAAGGCCACACAGCTAGGTAATTATTAAGTGTATGAGGCTGGATTTGAACTCAGGTACTCCTGATTCCAGGACCGGTGCTCTATCCAATGCGCCACCTAGCCACCCCTCATTATATCTTTCAATGTGAGGGCCTTCCCTCTGATGATCTCTCCTTTATTCTGGAGACAGATCATTCATATAGAGTTATTTCTTGTTATTTCCTCCATTAGACTGTAAGCTCCTAAAAGGGTCTATTTATGTCCTTTTCTGGGTCTCTGATCTTAGCCCTCTGTCTGGGCTAAAGATTTAGGTATTTAATAGATATTTATGGACTTGACTTTTTGACTCAGGTACTGAATGAATTGGCTCAGTCCAATTATATTTGAAAAACTGCAGAGAATAGGAGAGTTACTGAAAGAATGGTGGGCAAAGGTTCCAATTTTCAACAAAGGGAAGAGAATCTGTAAGCTCACAGTAACCTGAACTTTAATTATTGGCAAAATCCTAGAACCATATGATTCAGGAGTGAGGAATGGGATCACAAAGAGTTTTATGCTAGACTGGCTTGATTTTCTTATTTGGCCCAAATACTAAACAAATAGATCAAGGAAATCATGTAGATAGAGTTTATCTTAAAAAAAATCTCAAGCTATTCTTGTAGAAAAGATACCGTGACATATGCTAGAAGATAGTACAATTATTTGAAGTAAGATTCAGGAAGGAGTCTCATTCATACTTTGATGTCAATTTGGGACAAGGTCTCCAAGAATGAAGTATTCTGAAACATGCTGTATGTCTTAACTTTCCTTTAGAGGATTTGGATAAGGCACAGATGGTATGCTTATCAAATTGGCAAAAGCCACAAAGATGGGAGTAATAGCTAATAAACTGGAAGACAAAGTCAAGGTCTTGAACAATCTTGACAGGCTAGAACACTAGACTGAGAATAATGAGATAAAATTCAATAAGGAGGAATAGCAAGTCGTTCTTGGTTTTAAAAATCAACTCCTTGGAACAATACAGAAGATGGTTGAACAGCAGCTTGTCTCAAAAGGATGAGAGGTTTTAGGGACTGCAAGCTCCATGTACGTCACCACTACAATATGGCAGCCAAAAGTTCTAAGGCAAACTTGAGTCATTCTCCAGAAACATCACAATTTAGAAAAAGACATTGGTGGAGAACACCCACAGGAGGACAAGCAGGATGCCAAAGAACTGTAAGTGTCATAGGCTGTTACAATTCATTCTTCCTTCTCAAAGAGGACCAATGACATCACAGGTGGCATCTTGACTTGTGCATCAATTGAGTTTAAGTGAGGCAGAGTGGTACAAAATCCCTCACTCTCTCTCTTCCTGAGTCATCAAAGTCTAGTGGCATGACAAAAGTCAGGATAACTGGGGATGGCTTGGGATGCAGTGGATGGTCATATTGAAGTTCTTTCATTGTGTGTGTATGTATGTGTGCGTGTGTGTGTGCGCGCACACGTGTGTGTGTGCACGTGCGCGCGCGTGTGTGTGTGTGTGTGTTGGGGGCGGGACTGAAAAAGTAATTATATTTAAAAACACTTTTGTTTATTTTGTTTCAAAATATCTGACTCTCTGTTATTGTTCAGTCATTTCAGTTAAGTCCAACTCTTTGTGACTCCATTTGGGATTTTCTTGGCAAAGATAGTGAAGTAGTTTACCACTTCCTTCTCCAACTCATTTGACAGATGAGGAAAGTAAGGCAAACATAGTTAAGTGAATTGCCCAGGGTCACATGGTTATGAAGTGTCTGAAGTCAGATTTGAGTCAGAAAGATGAGTCTTCCTGACTCCAGGCCCCAGGCTCTATCCACAGGGCCAACTAGTTGCTCAATCTTGCAAATACACTGAAGAATGTTTGCTTTAATATAACTTCCTGATAAAACCATTTGATATATTTTAATTTTAATTCAATAATATATACAAATTCAAAAAGAACCACTCCTGACAAGACCAATCTGATATAAAACATGTCCCAAAAGTCTTAGTACAGTTTTGCACTTTAATAGCTTAAAATATCACTTAGAATTTTGGGACACCTCATAAATATGGGAAACTGAGTATTGTAAGATAGTAATTTTTAAATCTTCAAAAGCCATGTCCAAATTAGTTTATATTCCACAAAGTGACTAAATCAAGTTTAATTAAATGTTTCTTACCTAAAAGTTTTAATTCAATTTACATAAAATTGAAGTCCCATATTAACAACACAAAATGATAATCTAAAGTCCCTATTTGATCAACTGCCAACTTTCACTGGCATCCTTTCTAGCTCAAATCATATAGCTGCCCTGGAGTTCATGCCTGCTCATAATGCCATTATGATATGAAAATGTCATTACCTAAAGTGAAAATTAGAATCCCTTTTCTCTTCTTTTTTTGCTGGAGAATCTTTTTCTAAGTACTTTATTGAGTCTTTCTAAGGGATAGATGTAAAAGAAAGAAATGAAGAGCTATAGATAATAGAAATATATGACTGATAGATGATAGATGATAATGATAGATAAATGATATATAGATAGATGCTAGATAGATAGATAATGACAGATGGATGATAGGTGATAGATGATGGATAGATAGATGGATGGATGGATAGACAGATAAACGGAAGGATGAATATTTAGATGTTAGATAGATGGATAGCTAGATAGATAATAGACAGATTGATAGATAAGATGATAGATAGATGAATAGATAAATGATAGAAAGTCCTCTTGACACTCTCACTTACTCAATTAATAAATAATTATCAAGCATCTATTATATACCAGGCAGGCACTGTGCATTAAGTGTGAGGATACAGATAAGGGTCAAAGAAAGTCCCTTCCCTCAAAAAGCTCACAATCTAATGCCGTTCACAAAACAAGCTATCTACAGGATAAAAAGGAAATCAGGAAGAGGGGGGAAGAAGGATTGAGAAAGCTTCCAGTAGGAGGAGGGATTTCATATTAGAGTGAAAGGAAGTTAAGGAAGTCAACAGATGGAATTAAGGAGGGAATGCATTTGAAGCATGGGGGGCAATCAAAGAAGATGCTCATAGTTAGGAGATGGGGCCTCTTGCTTGTGTCACTGGATCAAAGAGTAAAGGGCAGGGAGTCAAGAAAGGAGGAAGAAGAAGAGAGCTGGGCTGGCAGGTATTTGCTGTAGCTTTTCTGCATTGCCATGGAAATATTTCAGTACAGAGTATGAGAGGAAATTCCTGCAGCTGGTAGACCCCTCAAGATATTCCTGTTTGAGGAGAACATCATGATGAATGCTTCCCGCCTCAGAATCTTGGCACTTCTTAAGTAAGATCCAGAATTACTTAAAAAGGTTCAGCAGTTAACTATCCACACTGGAAAAACCAAGAGGATGAATAATGCCTGTTCACCACAACATGAAAAGATGACGTCACAGTATGAACGCCTCATCCATCTGAGCAGTGTGTCTATGGAAATATGATGGTGTGTGTATATATAATGATAATAACAATAATAATAAATAATAACAACAACAAATACCAAAGGGGAAGAAAAATTCAAGCTAAGGGTTCCAAAGTATACTAGAAGGGTAACAGAAAGACTATGCTGATGCCCACGGTTGACAAAGTGTTCTAAATAGGGAAATCTCAATTGTTCCAACAAATTATTTTCTGCTTTCCATCCAAGCATGATTTAGTTTAAATAAAAATGTAGAAACTAATAAATATTCACTAATTTGTAATGACTAGAAGGAAAGGTCAGTTGGAACAAAGCATACAAATGTTAAAGCAACAGGGGTAAAGTTTTGTTTTGCATTTTTCCAGATAGATGTAGTAATTCAAACTTAGCTAATAGAGATTATGAGGAAATCTGTTCTAAAAAACCCAAATGAATGTTTTAGAGTAGCAGTTACATAAATACATATATACACATATAAAATGGATAAAGGTGATTAAATTGTCCCTTTGTAACCTTGTGTATAATATCAATCTGCTTAACATGCCTTTATGTATAATAAAGTGACAAAAATTTGGAATAATTGGAGTCTGTTTTGGAAAAGGTTTAATTTAGTCCAACAAATTAAAGAAGCCTTTATATGCATAGAGGAGACAGTTACGTGCTACAGTGGATAGAATGCCATCCTTGAAGTCAGAAAAACCTGAGTTCAAGTCTGACCTCAGACTCTTACTGGCTGTGTAAACATGGGCAAATCACTTAAACCGGTTTGCCTCACAGGGCCATCTCCAGTCATCCCGATTCCTAACTGGCCACTGGACTCAGATGGCTCTGGAGGATAAAGTAAGGCTGGTGACTTAGCACAGCATGTGCATGTCATGGCATCACCTCCCTGAGGTCATGGTCTTTTTTGAACCAAGGAAGGCCAAACATCATCAACATCATTATACAGAGAGCATAGGAAACATGATGCTTTTTAGGAGAGATTTATTTGAATAAATTATATATCATTTTCATGTAAGAAGCAATCATCTCTTTGTCTCTGTTTCCTTCTTTCCACATTCTCCTCCCCCACCCAACTAAAAGAAGGCAGTTTTATGTCTAATTTTTACATTTTCCTTCAATAAATTTAGAAAAATAATAATCATATTCTACTTTTCATCATATTCTCCATAAGAAAAAGGAGACAAGCCCAAGCCTGGGATTTGATTTACTTTCATCAGTATAAAAATGTAACAGCCATATTAACTTCTTAATCATGTAGAAACTTAAACCCTTTATAAATAGCTATAAAATATTGCAGAACACTTGTATTTAGTACTTGCTTCTGTTTCTGTTGTATTGTTGTGCATTTCACAAGGGAAAAACCCACCTGTGTTATTTTAGTGATACTGGGCCCATTCAGCTATGACAAAAATGAAGCATGCATTTTCTACATTTCTCTCTCCTATCTCCTGTCTATGGCCACTGAAGAGAAAATACACTTTCCAAGGCCACTTATTAACATTGGAAAAAACCTCATCTACAAAATTACTGATGACACATAAAACATTTATAATTAACCATAAGAAAAAAATATTATTTTTGCCTCACTGAAGATCCATTAACTAACTGCTAATACAGTTTTCCTATTTACTTTTAAATTCTCCTTCCTCCCCCAGTTAAGACAATAAATTAACCATTATTTCCCATCATAATTTTCTCCTCCACATTTTTTTCTGTAATTGCTTCCCTGGTAATCCTTGCCAGCAGAAATTCACACACAGGAATCTCAGAAGGGCCCAACTGGCTGGCATGTTGCTGGCATCAGGTGTCACAACCCTTTCCATGGCAGGCAAGGACAAAATACAACTAAAAATAATCAATGGCTAACATAAAATCAAATATAAAAATTCATACTTATTAATAAAATTATGATATATAGTCCATGTCTGTCTAAGTTATGTTATAATATTTCATAGAACATTTCCCAGTATGCTTATCTTCTTATTTCTTTGAAATCATGAAAGACTTGCCACAAAGCTAGAAAGACCTGGGTCTGAGTCCTTCCCCTATGCAAACCAGCTGCCCACCCATGGTAAATCATGTGGCCTCTCAGTCCTTCAGGTAACTCCAGGTAACTCCAAAGCTCTAAGGAAAAAGGAAGATGCCAACCCACACTGGCAGGAGTCATTCCAACTACAGGGAAATCAGAAGACTCTATTCCTGGCCTTGTCCAAGTAACTGAGAAACAACAAATATATGTTATAGTTACCAATAAGTATAACTATCAAAGAGAAACAGATGTCCTGGGGACACACTCCAAGCTAATAACAATGATATCAGTTCTATTTGTTAGTAATTGAAAATAGAGGATGCAATCAAAGATACCCAACATCTATTGCTTCCTGACCTGACATGAAAAATCTTTTACGTCCATAATCCACACATGCACAGTTGATAATATTTGAATGAGAAGTAGAATAAAAATGGTCAATTCTTTTAAAAAAATTACTTTATATTTTTTTCAATTAAACACCAAATTTCCTGAGCACCTAGTCTGTGTCCCATACTATGCAAGGCTTTATGGGGGCAAGGGTGAGCTACAAGAGCATTAAGAGCTCTCCTTGACCACAGAAAGGTACCATGAATTGGAATGGTTGGTTCTGGAAGAAGAGCAATAATTGTCTGAGGCAGAGACGAGTGGAAAGGACAACCCAGTCAGAGACCTGAGGCGCCTCTCAGTAAAATGTGTTCTGCCCTAACTGAAATGATCTTAACTGTCTACTTGTCTTGACCCATAAGAATGTTTTACTGTTGTGTAAGGAGTTGTCACAACATAGTATTCTTCTGGTTAACAAAGATTCTGATAGTTTACACAAAATTTATTCTGTATTTACAAGCAAGAAATCCCTGTGTAATGTGGGTTGTACCTGGACCACATGAGTGTTCTGGGGAGCCAACCTCCAGTCATGAGGATTACTTATTCTAGAGAGTTACCTAATTTGGATATGGAGCCCGAGGAAACCTTTTCAATGCACTCCTGACTGGAATATCTCAGCTTCAATGCTCCCAGTGAGACAACCTATAACTCCAATGAGGAGTAGAAGGGATCCCTTCTCTATCCCAGTGTGATAATCTGTCTGTCACTGCCCATATGGAGCATAAATTAAGTTAGGTGGACTCCTCCTGGAAGTCTCTGACTCCCTTTGCCTCTCCTTTGTATCTCCTTTCCCTTATGAATTTGAAAGGTCTGGAGACCTGCCAGCAGTGGAGGCAGTGCCTACTGGAAAGGTTTGGAGATCTTCCAGAGGGGATGTCAGTGCCTACCAGACAGGTCTGAAGATCTTCCAGAGGGCATGATTGTCTACTAGAAAGGGCTTTTTTGAAACTGAAAGGTCTGGAGACCTTCCAGAGGGGATGGCAGAGCCTACTAGAAACATTTGAATATTTTCCAGAGGGGACAGTAAAGGTGTGGTAACAGTAGTGGTCACAGAACTGCCAGCAAGGGACTAGAGCATTTTTTACCAGAATACAACCAAACCTCTCCCCTTTCACTGGCAGATTTGATCAGAATTCACTGGACAATGAACATAGCTAATCTGCAGCTTTGGAAAAAATGACTTTTTGTCTCATGCTCTAATCAGACTGTGCCAGTTATTACAAGTAACGATGCCCTAGGTAGGATGTGAACTCAAGGATCCCCTCCTGGTGAAACCCAGGATCTCTACTCAGAATGTTTTTCACTGCATAAAATAAAATTCTTAGAATTACAAAAGAAACAAAAATAATGAAATAGTTATCCAACTATTTTTTAAGCAAGGTGATCTTAAGAAGCCCTACTCTCAGTTCTGTGGCTCTATCCACTACGCCATCTAGCTCCCATCTAGCTTGAAGAAACCCAACTAGGAAGCTCTTGCAATAGTCCAAGTGAGGCGGTAAGGACCGAGTTAGAATAAAGGCAGGGGGGGATTGGCGAGAAGGGGAGACAAAAGATGAGTTATTGAGGCAGAGTCCACTGGACTTGGTGAATCTTCTAGGAGTCAGCTTCAGCATCGCAATGAGATTTAGCTTATGACTAATTCTTACCAAAAATATTGAGTGGCATTTGGAATTATTCCAACTATTCTATGAAAGTATGGGGTTATATATATCAAGTAAATGATTACCACGCTCCAAGTACTTGATCTGTCAATCCTACATTTATTCCAAAATAATTCCAGAAGGAAAACTTTTCTATACACCAAAATATTCAGAAAAGTAATTTTTGTAGGAGCAAAAAGGAGCAAAAGTAGCTATTTAACAACTGAGGTAAAGATAAACAAACTGGGCTGCACAAATTAATAGAATATTATTTCACTAAGAAATGACAAATATGAAGAATTTAAGGATATATGGGGAGTCTTATACTAAGTGAAATATGCAGAAGTGGAAAGAAATATTCCCAATGACCACAATAAAGTAGATAAAAAGAAGAAAAAACAATGGGGACTGAACACTGTAATTATAACAATTACCAAGAAAAAGTGAAAAAACAAGTCTCTTCCTTTCTTTGCAGAAAAGGGGCAATGCATATCATATATTTATTTACAGTCAGAGATAGTAGAAATGTGGGTTTTAATGAACAGCTTTTTAAAAATCTTTCTTTTTTACTTGTTATAAAGATAACTGTCTGGAAAATTAAAGAACTATAAAAAAAAGGAAAGTGTGGTTGGAAGAGAAGACTCAAGACATAGAAAGAGAAATACATTTTAAAAAATATATTATCCTTCAGTTACATGTAAAAATAACCTTTAACATTCATTTTTTTAAAGTTTTGAATTTCAAATTTCATTATTCCCTCCCTCCCACCTTTCCACCCTCTTGGGCAAGACAAACAATCTTTTATAAATTATACACGTTGACATCACGTAAAAATATTTCCACATTAGTCATTTTTTGCAAGAACACTAGAACAAAAAAAAAAGAAAAGTGAAAAACAATATGCTTCAGTTTGTATTCAGACAACTTCAATTCTATCTTTGTGGGCAAATAGCAGGTTTGATCATAAGTCCTTTGAGATTGTCTTAGACCATTGTATTACTGAGAACAGCAAAGTCATTCCCAATTGTTCATCATACAATCTTGCTGTTATTTTGTACAATGTACTCCTGGTTCTGCTCACTTCATTTTGTATCAGTTTATGTAAGAAGAGACATAGATCTTTGTACATGACCAACAAGGCAAGTTTGTTTTGTTTGTATCTTTTTTTTTCTTTTTCCACTAATGGGAGGAAAAGAATATAAATGTTTTTAATTTTTTTTTAAAAATTAGGGATTTTTAAAATAGTCCTCCAACTATACATTTAGAAGTTAAAGAACAATTTGGGGGGTGGCTAGGTGGCGCAGTGGATAAAGCACCAGCCCTGAAGTCAGGAGTACCTGGGTTCAAATGCGGACTCAGACACTTAATAATTACCTAGCTATGTGGCCTTGGGCAAGCCACTTAACCCCACTTGCCTTGCAAAATCCTAAACAAACAAACAAAAAAACCAATTTGGGTGTTACACTTATTATCTTGTTCTTCTAGTCTTTTTTTCATGTAGTCCACATAGTCAGATATGAGAACAAGGCACTATCATACTAATGATCTCTTTAATCATAGCTAAGATTTCTGTAGTGCTTCCTATGGGCCAGACATTGTGCTAAGGCCTTTTCAAATATTACCTCATTTGACCCTCACAACAGCCCTAGGCTGGAGGGGCTATTTTTATTTCTATTTTATAGATGAGGAAACAAAGGCAAATGGACATGAAGTGACTTGGCCAGGGTCATTCAAGGAGTATGCTCCCTCCACTGGGCCACCTGGCTGACATTATAATGGTTTACAAACTATTTTAGAGGTGGACAAACTTTCTGCTTTTGTAATTGGATGAGAGTATGGGGGGCCTAAACTCATCCTCTGTAGAAACTCTGAAAGCATCTTCAGACTGATTGCAGGAGCAAACAGGATCTTGTCTTGTTTCCAAGATTCTAGATTCTTTCTCTAGATTTCTGTATTTCACAAGCTTTTCATGTCATGGATGAAGTTTTAATGTTACTAGTATTAAGCATGGTGATGACCATTTTTTTTTGCAAGGTTTTCTGTTGTTTTTTTTTTTTTTTTAATTTAAGGCAATGGGGTTAAGTGACTTGCCCACGGTCACACAGGTAAATAATTAAGTGTCTGAAGCCGGCTTTGAACTCAGGTCCTCTTGACTCCAGGGTTTGGTGCTCTATCCTGTGCCACCTAGCTGCCCTGTGATAACCATTTTTAAAAGTTGTTTTTAAGATTCTTTGTGAATCAATGTTATGCCCAGGTAATTACAACACAACATAATACAATAAACATAGCAGGCACGCCAAATACAAAGAAGTTAAGAAGTCCTTACCCCCAAGGAGCCTACAGTCTAATGGGGGAGAACAACACAGAAAAGAAAGGTGAAAGGAGATTGGGGAGGGCGGTAGGCAAGAGAAGGTGCCCAGGGCTGGGGTCTAACCAGAGTGGATGAGAAGATGGTGCAGTCAGAAATGAGAACTTCTGAGGATCTGAGGCCACTGAGGGTCCTGCCCAGGAGTGAGGGTCAAGTCTTCTTGAGTGTGCTGCTGGTTGGAAATAACTGTTGGCAGTTCCTCTATAGATTTATTTTAGTTCAAATCCCTAAGCTATTTGGTGGTTTTCATTTGTAGCACGAGAATTTGTCATCTGTTAGTTTGTAAGGGAGAGCGAGCTTCTATTGGTAAGTCCATGTACCTCATTATATATTTCTAGGTATCCGGCGTCTGCCATGGTTTGTTGCAGAGCACCCACTATTTCACTGTATAATCCCTAAGGATAACTCTTCTTTAACTTTTAGTAGCTAGGACCTGGTCCTGAAGCAGGAACATCAAGGTAGCCCAGCTTCTCTGAAGGAATCCACACGACTGGGTCATTTGTCTGAGATCATGGAGACGGCCTTTGGAGCCTGTTCTTGGACGGCAGCAATAGCATAAATTCCATCCAGGGATGTTGTTGCTGTTGTTGTTCAGATGTTTTCCTATGTGACCCCACTTGGTATTTCCATGGCAAACACTAGAGTGCTTTGCTATTTCCTTCTTCAGTTCATTTTACAAATGAGAACACTGAGGTCAACGGGATGAAGTGACTTGCCCAGGATCACACAGCTAGGAAGAGTCTGAGGCCACATTTGAACACAGATCTTTCTGACTCCAGGCCTGTTGATCCCTGTTGTCAGCCTTTACTACTGTTTGGAGAAGTGAGTGCTACTTGTTCCAAAAGTATTTCTGTATGTTTTAAGCTAATTATAAAGTGCCCTGAGAAGTACTGATGCCTTGGGGAGATGAATTGTTTCACTAATAACTACAGGGGTCTTTTGACTCTCTTGAGACCCATCACTGTCCATTTTACCATGCCAAAGGTATATTTTAAGACCAATTTTGTTGTAGGTATTTATTGCTTTCTTTCTCCCATTAAGCTTTAGGATGCCTGTTAGTCCCTTATCATATACAAATTTAGATTTTTCCTTGACAGCCTGATGTTCAATTTGTTTTGCCAGAGAAAACCTATTACATTCATTCATTCATTTGATTTAAATTCTAGGTATAATTTCAAAGCATTCATCATCAATTCTTCCTTAGCATATAATAAGATTTTTATATTTATCAATCCCAAAGATTTTGATTTATTTAATGTGCTTTTCAATGGAGTCAAACAACTTGCTGTCACCATCAACATTAAGTGATTAGGATCCCATTTTTTGCATGTGTCTATGACTTGAAAAATTCTAACTTCTCTTAGGAGTAATGAATGCTAGCAGATTTAAGGAGTGAGAACAAGAGCAGGCCTAGACTATCTTCTTAGATGATGTTATATTTTATATTACTCTTCAAATTCTTTATTTAAAGAATAGAATACATTCTTAAAATTATTGTGTTGGTGTTGTGTTTTAAAGAGAAGAAAACTTTCCTTATGGATGTCAAATCATTTCCACCAGTCTTAGAAGGAATCATTTTCTATATTTGTAGCTAAGCTATTAGTGTGGAATTGGATCAATGGCTTTGCAATAGTCTATTAAACTAGTATAAATATTCTATCATTTCTAGATTATTTGTTCAACAATAAGCAAATCAATAATATTGTTACACCTCCGGGCATTTTTAGCACATCCTTTTCACTCCTCAGCCAAAATACTGGCTTCTTGGGTTATAGATTTTTTTTTGAGCAATACAAACTATGAATGCTTCATATAAAGTATATAAAAACATCATTATCCTGAGTTTGAAGAGATTGGCATTATTCTTTTCTAGTAACAAATATGAGATATCTTGTTAAAGTATCGCATCAGGGGGCAGTTAGGTGGCGCAGAGGATAGAGTACCAGCCCTGGAGTCAGGAGGACCTGAGTTCAAAGTCAGCCTCAGACACTTAATAATTACCTGGCTATGTGATATTGGGCAAGTCACATAACCCCACTGCTTTGCAAAAAATAAAAAAATATATATAGTCAAGTTTGCAGCAAAGAGGAAGCTAGTAAGATTTTCTCCTGATAATTCATGTGCCACTGTGTCACATCTGAACTAGTATTATGGAACTTATTCAGACCCATAACTTTCCAGTTTCACAGAGAAGCTTGCTCTTTAGTCACTTCCCTTTGCTTAACTGTTCTGTCATTTATGTATTAATGTTGTATAAGCTTTACTATTTGTTCTAGCATATTTTTATTGTGTTGGATTTATTCCAAGCATTTAAATGATCAGAAATTTTCCATATCCTCTTTCTTTGAAAGTTCTCTCTCCTCTAGTTTCTTTGTTTCTCAAACCTCAAATTACACTGTTTGGTTCATGTTGAATTTATTTCGTTTGTGCAGCTATAATTCCTGGGGTCACCTTACCATTTTGGCCTTTACTTTTCATCTTTTGATTAAGGATATTTAAGAATTTCTGATCTTTGTTTTTCTAATTCCACACAAGGTGTTTCTTTTTTGGCTGCCTTTAGTCAGGCAATAGGATTCAAGTTTCTGACTATGCTTACTAGCTGGACACTGATGAAATATTCCCATATTTTCCCCATAGCTATCTCAAGCTGCTTCTGCCATGGTAGTATTTGATGTCTCTCTTTAGGTATATTAGGGTCTAAAATATCTTTATCTTTCCCCTTATGGTCCTTTGTATGCAATGATCTCAGAATATACTGTTATATATAAGTCTTAAGTATTGTATATAAGTATAAGTCCAGTATTGTGAAATAATTCATTTATGATGGGTATAGCAACCACCAGCTTTTAATGCCATTAAAGTCAAAAGGGTTTTTCACAAATCCATTTAAAGTGTGCCCATTTCCTTTTTGAAATCATTTGAACCACTGGTATTGCCTTTGATCCCCAGTTCTATATTCTGTAACCTTTCTGGAGTTTGTGTCAAATGCAGATTTTATTACCTTCAGCTTTTTCAGATTTTTCCTTCTAATTGTTAGTCATTTTTCAGTCATGTCCAACTATTCATGACCGCATTTTGAAATTTTCTTGACAATGATACTAAACGTGGTTTACCATTTCCTTCTCTGGCTCATTTTACAGATGAGGAAACTGAGGCAAACAGGGTTAAGTGACTTGTCCAGGGTCACACAGCAAGAAAGTGTCTAAGGCAGATTTGTATTCATGAAGATGAGGATGAGTCGTCCTGACTCCTGGTCCGATGATCCTCTAAGGAACCTAGCTGCCCTTTACCTCCTTAGACATAAGGAACTTCTCAGTTTCCACTCATTTCCTCCCATCTGGGCTTAGGAAACAAATTTCTAGTTATGATAGCTTCCCCTTGATCTGCATGCAATGGGTTGTAGAATTTGGAGCTAAGGCTCTAACTGTTCCTAATTCTGTGGGGTCCATCTTTAAGGCCTTCATATCATCCATCCGTTTCATGGGCACTCATGGTTTTCATGTTAATTCACAGCATCTTCACTAAAGCATTTCCTATAGGTGGTATATTAATTTTCTCCTTCATATCTTGCCTTCTTAGGGACCAGAATGAAAAGGAGAAGCTGATTCCCATCCCAGTTCCAAATGGGACCACCTGTTGGACTGTACTCTGCCTTATTTCTTTAGATTCCCAGAAGCTTCAATCCCTCTGGTGGGCATATTAAGCCAATTTCTTCCAATGCAGACAACATTCCAGACTTCCTGACAGGCTTCCATAGCCCCCATACTGGTCTCAGGCTACAGGCTGGCTGCAATTTGCTTATTTTGTGTTTATCTCCTTCCCACCCTCCCCATGCCAAATACAAAAGATGGGTTGGGCTTTGAGACAACTGCACTTGTTACATAGCTAAATTTCTGAGACACAGCTTAACTGGAGGATAGCATGGAATAACTGGATTTTGAAATTCCACCTCTGATCCTATTAATTGTGTAACTGGGGCAGCTCCATGGCCCACTGGCCTTGGAGACAGGAGGACCTGAATTCAAATCCAGTATCAGACAGTTAATAATTGCCTAGCTGTGTGACCTTGGGCAAGTCACTTAACCCCACTGCCTTAAATAATCAAAAAAAATTTTTTAATGATGTAACTATGGAAAAATTACTTAATGTTTCTGAGCCTTAGTTTCCTCAACTGTAAAATGGGGAAGTTAGTAGATTTCTAAGTCCCTGCCAGTATCTTCGAACTCCTCTAGCTGCAATACTACACAATAATCATTCATATCCAAAATGAACTCCTTCATTAATAAAGATAATAACAGCCTACATTCAGTGCTTTAGATTAGACATGACTATCACTCCCATTTGACAGATAAGGAAATCTTGACAAATTTGCTTTGTCAACAATTCTCCAGGGAAGCACCAGTTTTGATTTGAGTTCCTTGAAGGTAGAGGCTTCCTTTCTTTGTCTTTCTATTCCCAAGGCTGAGCCAAGCACCTTAATATTTAGGGCATGAATGGATTTCGAGTTGAATAGAAATTGAGTGATTTCAGTGTGGGAGCCAGAACATGGATCTTTTGTTTCCAGGCCCAGCACTTTTCCCCACTGTGGCAGGAGAGTCAACATAGAGTATTCTGAAGGGGAGTGGGATAAGCCTGTTATTTTTACATGTGTGAAAATCCTACTGTAGCCAATTCTAGTTCCCAATATAAATGGATCAGTGCGTCCCACGTAAAATATGGCTTTGGAGAACTGTCTAAAGCATTGAGAACTTGGCTTACAAGGTCAAACACGTCCCATCAGAGACAAGACTTGACCCGAGTCTTCCTGCTTCAAGGCCAGTCCTCGACAAGAGACAAGAGCGTCTCTCTAGGTTTTGTGAAGAGTTTTCTACATAGATCCTCACCACAGCCCCTGGAAGTGGTTGCTATTATCACTGCCCTTTGACAGATGAATAAGCTGAGGCAGAGAGAGGGGCAGTGACTTGTCAGGTCTTCTTGTCTTGAGCTCTAGTGCTCTATCTACAATGGCTCCCACTGCCAACACCACACACCACTCAAGAGTTCAGATAGGAAAATGGACTATTACATTTCTTTTTTAAAAAATTCTTTTTATTTTATTTTAGGCAATGGGGTTAAATGACTTGCCCAAGGCCACACAGCTAGGTAACTATTAAGTGTATGAGGTTGGATTTGAACTCAGGTCCTCCTGACTCCAGGGTCAGTGCTCGATTCACTGTGCCACCTAGCTGCCCTGACTGTTACATTTCAAAAGATTTGCACAACAAAGGTGAGAACAGTTTCTAAAATTGAGTTATTAATCCTAATAATAATAACTGACATTAACAAAGTGTTCACTCTCTTAATATTTTGATTAGCCAAGATTTTAGCAAACTTCTACCAGAAAAAAGCACTAAATCATTTTCAACATAAAAATTACAACTGTAAAAGGGCCTTTTATAAGAACTAAATATTTCCAATTGAATTCAAAGCACAATAAAACTTCAGTAATAAGTTTGTGCCACTAATGTCCTATGTTTATTAAAATGTTCGGTTAACTTAGGGCCAAGCAAAAAACCACTTTTCTTTCAGGCCCCTGTTCCTGAAGATCATTCTACAGACTTTTAGCACTTTCCTGTAAATATAATTAAGTCTTTCCCTTCTAGCTCTGAAACTGTAGTCTCAAGACTTGGATGGCTGAGGTCAGTCCAGAGACGCAGGATCATGCGCCAAACACCAAAGCTCCCTCAGCACAAAGGGCCAGGAGAATTAAGCAGCAGATCTCTGATTGAAGGGACAATGAATGTCAGAACAAGATTTGACATTTTCTGAAGAAACCCCAGCAGAGGACCTTTGAAGGAAGATGCTATCCACCTCTAGAGAAAGAGCTGATAAGTAGAAGTATGTAGGGTATGTGGGTTTCTCTATATATGCATAGCTAGATAGGTGATGGATGAATGGATAGATGAGAGAGAGAAAGAGAGAGATGGATGATGGATGGATGTGGATATAGATCTGAAATGTTCTGATTCCATATGTGTTTGTTTGGATTTTATTCTTTCTCCCCAAGGTAGAGTACATTTCAACACTTCAACGCACTCGTGACTGCCTCTGTGTGATAATTCCTTCCACAAATTCTGATCTTTGGTTGGGCAATCCATCTGTTGTCCTTGTCAAGGCCTTCCCTCACGTGGTTGGCCCATGCTCTCTTCTCAGCATACCTTTCAGGAATAACTATAGGTCATGAATTGAGATAGTGAGCCATGAAAGCCAATGGAAAGAATTCCACTTAACTGAGTGTTCCAGACAGCTGGGTTCTGGCTCATCAGGGTGTCACTGATTCTAGTTGGTTCAGATACTGCCACAGACACCTACTACCTCAGCTTGCCAGTTGTTTGAAACCTTCCTGGCCTCCCAGGGCAGTCAATGGATCAGGATCCATTATAAATTCTCTCTCTCTCTCTCTCTCTCTCTCTCTCTCTCTCTCTCTCTCTCTCTCTGTGTGTGTGTGTGTGTGTGTCGAAGACACTGCCCCCCACATATGACCCAGGGCTGCTTCACCTCCAGGCTGAACCTCTAGAGTCAATGTTAACTAAACTGACTAATAACACCTTAATGATTAAGATACTCACTCTCCCCAAACCAATGGTTCTGAACTCCTGGATACCATTGTTCAAAACCCTTTCTTCCTTGGCCCTCTAATGACTCCTCCCTTGTTCCCATCCCCCCAGTACCTAAAGTCACCCCACTCCTTCTACTGGGTCTGCTTCATATGCTTGCTTCTATCTGGCACCATTTCTTTCCTCAATCCCTCTTTTCTTTGCTTCCTTCCCACTGACTGGGCTTCTCTGTCTACCTTTTTGGGCACTGCTTTCATTTTTCACACATATACCAGTCGTGGTGGGGACGTTGGAGTACTCCTCCCCCAAATGCCCCTTCAAGGCTCTCCCTCTACTACCATCATTCAGTAACTTCTTCTTTGAGGTTCATTCAATCCATATTAAACCTCCCCCCAATCAGGATTGTGGCAGCTATTTCTGATAATATCACTCACCTGGTCCCTCTTGCTTCTTTCCTCTATGAATTCAGGACCTACCTTCTGGTTTTCCTCTCTTCCCCACATTTATCCTGCTGCTAGAGGACTTGAGTATATGTATTGACACTCCCTCCAACACCCTAATTTCTCACTTCTCATCTTCCTCATTTCCCAGAAGTCCCTCCTGTCCACCCTGCCATGCCAAGCCTCAGTCCTAAATTACTTCTACCACCAACTATCAGTTCCTACACATGGGCTGCTGTATGAAGATTGAGAAAAAAAAAACACAAGACCATGCTAATGCATTCACTACAAATTTACAGTGCAAAATCTCAACTGTTCCCCCACTTTTCACATCCCTAATCAATACACCATAGTCTACTGGGTAGTGCAGTGGATAGAGTGGACAGGGCACTTGGCCCAAATCCAGTGTCAGACACTAGCTGTGTGAGCCTGGACAAATAATTTCACCCTGTTTGCCTCAGTTCCTCATCTGTAACAAAGAAAAAATGAGCTGGAGAAGGAAATGTCAAACCACTCCAAAGAGCTTTTCCAAGTAAAGCCCAAATGGAGTCACAAAGAGCCAGTCTGAAAACTGAAATGACTAAACAATAACAACAATTAATCCACTATCACAGTTATCACATTCCTCCTCCTATCTTCTATTACTCTCCTGCTCCCACTTCTCAACTGAAAAGCCCAACAAATACTTCACTTTAACAAACTGAGGTCATTCACCCTGAGTTCATGCTTCCCCTCACCTCCTTATCTTCATCGGCCCAAAGAGAAGCTGAATTTGGGGAAATGATAACTATTACTGCTATTTAAGATTTACAATTTGTAAGACTTTTCACATAGACAATCTCATTTGAGCCTCCAAACCCCATGTGTTCAGTTTTACCAGTTTTATTATCCTGATTTTACAAAAGAGGAAACGGAGGTTCAGGGAGCTTCAGCATGGTGAGCCAGCAGAGAGCTAGTGTAATCTTCAAAGGTGGTCCTCCAAGACTGGCAAATCTTGACACTTCACCACACTGAATCTGCCTCCTTCCCTACCGTTTCTCAAGTCTCTCTAGGTCCAAAGGGGCTCACTTCCTCCAGTGATTGTCTCATCTTGCTTACCTCTGAAAGTAACTGGCACCTGGGGCCAGGGCTGAAGGCTCAGAAAGGCCAGCAACACCAAGAGCCACCCATGCAGCTGGCATCTCATACCTATTCCTTAAGACTTTTTCGTTGGGCCCTTGAGTAACCCTTTATTTTTGATCCCGGATCTTTGCTAGACTAATTCTTTGGTTTTCGGAAGCAGATCAAATATTTAGCTGTGGTTTTCTATGATAAAATAGAACTTGTCAGATACCAATTGGAAAATACCATAACTCTAAAACCACCAACACCAATAGTGGTGGTCATAGTGACCTGTTGGACTTGTCTTCAACAAGAGAATTCCTGGGAGTTTCTCTAAGAGTCTTTCCTAAATAATCGATCCCCAGTTGGCCCAAGACTGGTAGAAGGCCAGAGATGGGTTCACCATCCAGTATCTTAACAGTAGTAGCCCCAAGGACTCGAATTAGATAGGATATTCCTGACAGCTGCCATTGACCCAGACTTCCAGGTTGGCGGAGTCTTGTAAGACATCATCCCCAGGATCTTGGCACCAAACCAACGAGGCAGTTGTGTTGCCATGCCCATTTGATAGGCTGAAAGTGAGATGGAGAAATTAAAGGACTTGTTCAAAGTCACTCACATAGAGAGTCAAACCTGGGACAGACTTGCTAACTCCAACCCATCCCTTCACTACCACATCTGGCTACTTCCCAAGAGCCCATTGGACATATATGTGTCAATATATTTTTATATTCACACATATATGTCTAATGTATATATATATATACACACACATATGTCATATATATATATATATATATATATATATATATATGCCTGTACATAGATTACCTTGCAGTGCTGTCAAGAGGCACCAATGAAATAAATAATGCAGTAAAACACTATTATTGCTATCATTAAAAGATTTAAAAGGAAAAGAAGAGTTCTCCATTTACAAATAAATATTTGGGTAAAATTAAATTATTAAGTCCAAAGTTAAGAATACAAGCTAATGACTTTCATTCATAAAGGGCAGTATTAAAAAACAAATATACCAGTAAGACCCAATTCTGTAATGAGAATATTGGGAATTAAATAAGAAGATCTAATGCCCACATTGACCTGCCCTCCCCCAAATACTTTCAGGGAGATCTGAATGCTGGGCAAGAGGCTATCTATCACCTTAGCAACTTATTCCCTATCTGATCTGACTTTATACCAGTTTCAATATTCTCAAATACTTTGAAGATATGCAATTCTTACCCATAAAATCCTAATATTCTAAAATTATTTTCAGCAATTTCACTTATTTAGATTATCCAATCTTGTCAGGGCAGTCTTGACAAGAAAAATTGTGTCAGCAATAGATAATGACATGAGAAAAGAAAGACATGTATTTTAAAAAACTTATTTTATTTATTTGTACTCTACTGCTTCCAAATTATCTGGGTGGTAAAAATATATCTGGATTCAAGATTATAATTATGATCCAGGTATGTATTTATAATTTGTAGTTTTATTAACAAATTCAAATGTCATTGTAAAATCTACCTGATATAGAATAATTCTAGCAAAGAATTCAAAGCCTATTTGTTATCTAAACTTGTTTTTGATTGCTTAATGATTCTGCTTATATGAAAAATTAAAATTGATAACAGGTTCCAACCTTTTTGTTTGGACTTCACCATCAGCCTTGTATTGTTGAAAATCTTTGTTAAGAGACTGTAGCTTTTCTTGAAGTGACTTCTCCCGGTCAACACTTCCTTGATAAAATTTCATGTCTGCCTCCATTGCTTTCATCTTCTCCTCCATAAGCTTAAATTCATGGAGGATCAGATAGCTGACTCCACAATATTTACAGACTGTCTCATCCCGTGGCATCTAGAAAATAAAATTTTAAGCTGGTTAAATTCAGAAAAGAAAAATTTAATTCAAGATTTTGATACAAGGAACATTAATTGAATGGGATAAAAACATACAGCAATATAGCCTAGAATTGTCATCATTATTATAGACATTTTCTGCATCTGTCCAAAATTTTAAAAATGGACACAATATTAAAACCTATGGAAAAATTTTCAACTATGAAAATAACTTCAGGTTATTTTCCACTGTGTCTGTAAGATCCATTCTAGAAATATTTTTCATGAAGAAAAAAATGACAATGTAGTAGTAGAATTTTAAAATACATACATATATATATGTTAAAGTTGAGTCTATATTATCACAAGTTTCTTCTTTTTTTTATTTTTTTAGGGTTTTGTTTTTTTGCAAGGCAAACGGGGTTAAGTGGCTTGCCCAAGGCCACACAGCTAGGTAATTACTAAGTGTCTGAGGCCGGATTTGAACCCAGGTACTCCTGACTCCAGGGCCAGTACTTTATCCACTACGCCACCTAGCTGCCCCTCACAAGTTTCTTCTAAACCCTATAAGATATATCATAAATATCTATGTAAGATCAAAGATTCTGAGTCCTCTTGATTCAGAGAATAGAGGACCTCTATCAGAATATTTCCTTTCTTGTGCATTCCTATAACCAAATTCCCTCTTTGATACAAATACTGTCTAGCTACACAGTCAAAATAGAAAAGAAAAAAGAAAAGTGTAGCTAAATATCCCTAATGAACATGAATGCAAAATTTTAAATAAATGTGATCAAATACACTAAAACTATCTATCATTAAGAACACTTTGGAATTTTATCAATCATGCAGGGTTATAATAATAAATCAATAAAAATCATTTGATTATATCATACAATTTTAAATTGTATCTGACAAAATATACCCAATTCTAGTTTTTAAAAAAACCAAAAACACATAGGAAATCTTTTTTTTCTTTTATTTTTTTAGGTTTTTGTAAGGCAAATGGGGTTAAGTGGCTTGCCCAAGGCCACACAGCTAGGTAATTAAGTGTCTGAGACCAGATTTGAACCCAGGTACTCCTGACTCTAAGGCCAGTGCTTTATCCAAGACACCACCTAGCCGCCCCTTACATAGGAAATCTTAAAACAAATGGACCTTTCCTTAAAGTGATAAATGGTATAAATCTAAAACCAAGGTACCATTCTATGTAATAGGGATAAACTAGAATCCTTTCAATAAAAACAAAGTTGTATGTTGTATTATTAACTTCTGTTTGATCTCGTATGAGAAATGCTGGTAATAAGAACAAAGAAAAAAGAAACTCAGGAAATAAGAAATAAACTGATCAATTTTTGCAGATGATAGGATATTATACTTAAAAGAATCCTAAAAAGTTAATCAAAACAACCAGCAAACTTACATGATACAAAATAAATCCATATAAATCATTGCCAATTCTATATTATACCAATAAAACACCACACAGCCAGAGATAGTAAAATTCCATTTAAAGTGCCTGAAAAACACATAAAATACTTGGGAGTCTACCTACCAAGATATATACAAGGATTATAAAAATAAAAGTACAAACCCCTGTTTACAGAAATAAAGACAGGTTTAATTAATTGCAAAAATATGAATCACTCATGGATAGGATGAATAAGCCTAATAAAAATAACAACAGTACCTAAATTAATTTACTTATTCAGTGCTGCACCAATCAAACTACAAAAGGATTGATTACCTTATTTTTTATAGTAAATTAAAGATTTTATTTGAGTTTTATAATTTTTCCCCCAATCTTTCCCCCCAACCCCCAAAGGCAATTTGTCAGTTTTTACATTGTTTTTATGGTATACATGGATTCAAATTGAATGTGATGAAAGAGAAATCATATCCTTAAGGAAGAAACAAAGTATAAGAGATAGCAAGATCAGACAATAAGATATCAAGTTTTTCCCCCCAAATGAAAGGTAAATCTTTGGTCTTTGTTCAAACTCCACAATTCTTTCTTTGGATACAGCTGGTATTCTCCATCACAGACAGCCCCAAATTGTCCCTGATTGTTGCACTGATGGAATGAGTGAGTCCATCAAGGTTGATCATTGCCCCCATGATGCTGTTAGGGTGTACAGTGTTTTTCTGGTTCTACTCATCTTGCTCAGCAAATTGATTACTTTATAAAAAAGGAAAAAAATTACATGAAATTTTAAAAGATCAAGAATCATATGGAAAATTACAAAAATAAATGGGAAACAAAAGGGGCCTAACAGTGTCTGATCTCAAACTATAGATTAATGCAGTAATTCTCTAACCATGTGTTGATTTAAAAAAAAAAAAGATAGCACACACTGGAACAGACTAGTTTCATGACATACAGAAGCAAACCAATCCAGCAGTCCACTATTTGACAAATACGAATCCCCCTCTTCTGGTGGAAGGACTTGCTAGTTGACACAGTCTAGTGGGGTGGGGGGTATGTCACTGCATGTGTGTATCCTCTGATCAGCAATACTCTACTAGGTCTGTATCCCAAAGAGAGGGCAAGAGCTGCCTTTCTGTTTTTTCTACTTGAATTGATAGTCCCAGCATTCGGTGTGAGACTGAGCACCAAATGGAAGCTTCTTTCTTGCTTGCTGACTAGACCTGTCTTGACTTGATGGCTTATCACAGAACCTGAATGAAAAACTCCAGCCAAGTCCGTGCTAAGTCTGGGGCAGCCCTCGGTCTCCAGGTGAGTCACCAAGCATCATCTACAAGTCAAGCACCTCGCTGCAGTCTGGGCCATATCATTATATCACCACCATAAAATGCAGAGAGATGGATTCCTGGGTCTAAAATCTGAGGAAGTGGGGCGGCTAGGTGGCGCAGTGGATAAAGCACCAGCCCTGGAGTCAAGAGTACCTGGGTTCAAATCCGGTCTCAGACACTTAATAATTCTGTGTGGCCTTGGGCAAGCCACTTAACCCCATTTGCTTTGCAAAAACCTAAAAAAAAAATTCTGAGGAAGTGAACACCAAGTGGATAGGGTTGTTGAAAAGGTCCGTGGCCAAGGAAGGCAGTGATGCTCTTTGGAGCCTAGGACTGTCGTGGTCAATGGATTGGCTGCTTGGATACCTGCTTCCCCTCTTCAGTCAGCCCTACCTGGAAAATTCTCTTGTATTAAAAAGGGCACCTACTGGCTTCTGACCAGACTCTATTAATCAGTCTCTTCTAAGAGGAACAACAAATAGGGGAACCAGAAAGGCTATTAAAAAGCCCTAGTTACTGAGACTCAGCTTCCTCCTGTAGTCTGTTCTTGGCTTTCAAAAATTGTCAAGATAGGTCACTTTAACCACAATCTGCCATCATACCCCCACTTAAAGAGTGCTGTGATGGAGCATCATAGCAATAGCTCTGCTAAAGTGTGGACACTAGTTGAAGAGCTTGGCCTAGCAATAGTACATGAACATAACTAATGGGTTGCTATGTATTGTACTTAGGTCAATTTTTCATCAATCAAGTCTTGAAATTACAAGCAATTATATATATATATATATATATATATATATGCATATGTATATATATATATATATATATATATGTATATGACCTGGATCTTTTAAAATTTCAAATATTTCTATGAGGTCCATCATAATTGGTAGCAAACAAGAAGGGCTAAAATAAGAATTTATTTTATCTCTAATTCTACACAACACAAGAGGAAAGAAAGAAAGGCATTGAACACCTTCATAGAAGCCAAAAACACTGGCTGAAATATTACTAAGTGGATTGAGAATGTAGGTAAATACTAAAAATTTCAAAAATAATTTGTTAACTTCTTTTTTGGTTTTATTTTTGCAAAGCAATGGGGTTAAGTGACTAACCCAAGGTCACACAGTTAAGTAATTATTAAGTGCCTGAGGACAAATTTTTTACCTTTTAATAGTTCACTACACTTAAAAATAAAGTTGGACAAGTAATTGCAACAGGCCACCCACCTACAAAGATCTGATTGTCCTCCATCCCAGAGGATGGTAGGCAAGCCTATTTCAACTAGGAGACCAAGGCATTTGAGGGTTAGTTTGGATGGCTCTGCAAGATCATGGTTTATGGCTAATAAATACTTCAAAAATAGCAAGAGTTGGTAAATTAATCATGTCTCTCACATAAGAAGTACTCATTAAAAGTTTGTGGAGTGGGTTCAAACCTATAATTCATGTATAAGGGTATTTTCAGAGTAGAATCATTAAACATCCCTGCGGTAAACAAACTCTGCTATATCCAGAGAGGTCATCTATCTTGATTGTAGGTACAATAACCACAGAGATACGGTTCAAGCATTTTGGTCTATACCATTTGTCCCTTCTTGTTTGTAATTAGAATCAGGATGAGCAGCTCCTATTTACTCAAAAGGTTTTGAAGAGAGCCTGCCAAAACTAAGACAAGAACTAAGAGCCCGGTGTCCTAACCAAGGAGTCTACAGAAGCATAAAGTTCCTTGCAAAAACAAGAAATCTAGATGAAAGGCCATGGCGAGGCTATGACAAAGGAGGAAATATATATAGCCTTGGTAAGATGATCTCCAATGAGCAGGAGTATCATGGACTTCTTAGATGAAGATAAATCTGTGATGAGATCCAAGGTCAAAGTGTCCCTACTCCTAAGTAAATGAAGGTCACAGAAGTCTTTTGGACTGGCCAAACCTAGCTATTGCTTCTATGGGGTATTATAAATAGATGTAAAGACACATGCATTTCCTTATACCTAGGTCACTAGAAAATCCAGATCACCAGGTATAACAGTGACTAGAAGTACATGAATGACAGAAGAACCAGAGGTAACCCTTAGAAAATATATCTAATTAGAATCCAATATGATCATGTAAGAATGTACCATTACATGTATACAGAAAGTTATTTCTTTAAAAAATGTCTCTCAATTTTTAGATGTAATGCTAATACCTTCCCTTTATTAGTCTTTCAGCTTGATGCATTCTCATTCTTTCTGTCTTTGAATGTTGAGTTTTTTCTTTGCCCCAGAGATCATAATTGCTACCCTTGCCTTTTTCATTTCCACTGAAACTAAAAGAGGCACTGAAACCTTACAGGTCACTAGCGGGAGAAGTCCTTGAGATCACAGAATGACATGCAATGTCCCAAGAAAGCAGAAAAACAAACCAGTTCAGACCCTCCCTCCAGAAGCATGCAGAGTCCAACCCTAAAAATCAAATCTGAAGTTAGGGAAAAAACCAAGAACTACTAACAAAAATGAAGACAGGGTGCTCAAGACACAAATTCAAAAGAAGGAAAGAACTCCAAAACATCTACAAAGCAAAGCCTCAAAGGAAAACATAGCTGCTTTTTTTTTGCGTGGAATTTGGGCACAATCAATCAACATTTAGTAAGTGCCTACTTGATGTAGGTTCTGTGTTAAGCACTGAAATGAGGAATAAATTGAAATAAGAGTTATGAAAGAAAGGATTTGAAAGGGAAGTAACATCTTGACTCAGGAGGAACAATACTTTGCCAAACAAGAAACCCCCTGAAAATGAGAAGGGACTGATTAGAAGCCAGTGACCTCATGAGACAAGAAATCCAAGCAAAGTCAGACGATGGGGTAGGGAAGGGGAGTGGGGTAAGCTGGAAAACCAAAAACAGGAAAAAAAGAGACTAGCTGTCATATTTCAAGAAAGCTTAAAATTCTCATAACCAGAGGACAAAGTAGAAATAGAAAAAATTCATTCACTTGTTACTTCCTGAGAGAAATCCCAAAACGAAAACTTCCAGGAATGTCATAGCTCAAATCCAGAACTTCCTGGTAAAATAAAAGATACAAGCATTCAGAAAGAATTTAAGAACCAATGAGTCACAGTCAGGATCCCACACAATTCAGCAGTCAGCACTATAAGGGAACAGAGAGTTGGAAATAAAATATTAATAATATTGTTATAGTATAATCTATTATATATCTTATGATCTTGTTATAATGAAATGTATTATATACATTTTATATTTATATAATTATATATTATGGTCTATTATATATTACTTAAAATAATTATAATAATTAAATAACAAAAAGAAAGGAGAAGTCAAAATATATGGGCTTACAGCCAAGAATCATTTACCCAGAAAAGCTGAGTATAAACCGACATGGGAAAAAATGGATCTTTGGTCAATTAAAGGACTGGTAAAAAAGGCCAGAACTGAATAGAAACTATGAGACTAGGAGAAACACAAAAGGTAAAATGAAGAAACAATTCTAAGGGACTATTCTAAGTATAAACTACTTCCATCCAAATATGGGGAAATGACCTAATGTGTTCCTCTCAGAACTTTATCATCATCTAGGGTTATCAAGGGAGGCTAATTAGACATAGCCTGGAAACGGTTATTATGCCTTGATGATAACAAGAGAAGACTGTCAAGAGAGGGGAAGGGGAATACATTAGAGGGAGAAGGAAAAGGTGGTCAAGAAAATTATCTCCTACAATCAGAATGTGTAAGTACACGAAGTATACGTCTCTACAAACGAGAGAAGGGCATGGGGGACACTTGGCTGACACCTGAACATCATTCTCAATCTGAACTGGTCAGAGGACAGAAGAACACCTATACAAATACACAGAGATGGGTACAACGGAGAAGGGGGAATTAGAGTGAGAAAAAAGTTTAGGGAGGGATATTTCCTAAGAAAACAAACTCTAAGCATGTACAAAATTATTTATACCTTTTTAAAATGGCAAAGAAAGGGGATTTGAGAAAGAGCCTAGGACCAGGCAAAAGCTAACCCAGTTTGGTTCTCTATTGTTCCACACATCTGTACTGCTTTGGGACTTCTTTGGCTTTCTCCATCATGTTCTCCTACCCCAGTAAACTCATTTCTGGGAAATCCTGTTACCTTCCAAGATGGAATTTACCATGCACTACTCCTCTCATCAATACACTCTGCCCATCTGCTTGGACCCTTTGGCTGGAACGCAAGGGCATGGGCTCAGGGGCTCTCTTTAAACAGGGAGTCTCACGTCTTCTCTCCATTTACCACCAGCTATACAGCTTTTGGACTTCTCCTGGACCAGGTACCTCCCCCTCCCCTCTTTTCAACCCAGCTTTGCTGGCCTATTTGCTGCTCCTCCACAAGACAGTAATCTCTGCTCCCCATCTTTTCAGTGGCAGCCAGTCAGTCCTCCCACCTTAGAATCAGGGCTTCCTTAACTACCTTCCCAGGAGACCTTTCCTGTACCTTCTCTTCATCCCTTTCCCCCTTCCCCAGCTGCTAGCATTTTTCCTCTGAGTATCTTCCATTTCCAGTCTCTCTAACTTATATGTCCACAGCTGTTTGCACATCATCTCCTCCTTTGAATTTGAGTTCCTTTAAAGTAGGGACAAAGTCTTATCTGACCTTGAGAGTCTGAGTTCCGATGAACCAAATGCTGTTGACTATGATCAAAAGATTATAAAGTAACCAAGCTGGAGAGGTCTCAGGATTACAGAATATTAGACCAAGATCTAAATAAACCTTGGTCGTTTGATCAAGGCCTCCCAGGGAGGCTGCAGGATATCACTTTACATATATAGTGAAGTCCTCTATGAGGCCCAGCCCTGGCCAAGTCTACCTGAAACTTCTTAATGATAACAAGCCATTGTGCTAAATGATGGATTCCTGCAATACCATACACTTTGTATAATTTTCTGTCACTAAAACTATCAACAATCTTGAAGACTGCCATGCTTCCTAACTCCCTCAACATTCACTTTAGAAGATAATGAACTTGAGGCAGCTAGGTGGTGCAGTGGATAGAGCACTGGCCCTGGAGTCAGGAGGACCTGAGTTCAAATGTGACCTCAGACACTTAATAATGACCTAGCTGTGTGGCCTTGGGCAAGCCACTTAACCCCATTGCCTTACCAAAAAAAAAAAAAAAAAAAAAAAAAGCTAATGAACTCGAGGCTTCTGGCAGACTGAAATGATGTGATAGACTAGAATTACTTTATCCAATAAGACAAGGTGAGAAATCCAGGTGAGCCCTTCTCCAATTGTTTGTTAGCACGTGAGCTAAAAAAAAAAAAGGGGCTGCCCTGTCCTCCAGGCCAAGAGGGTGAGCGGGAGCCAGCCCTGCAGAGGGAGGATTCCAATAAAGGACTGCTGGAAAGTTGGACGCTCTGTGGTGCAACGATGCCCCTTGTTCAGATCCAAAACTTGGCAACATCAAAAAGAAGAGAAAGTTCTCTTTGAGAATCTCTCTCTTTGGTTGTTCAGCACCCAGCATCCTCACTCTGGTTACCGGGATTCTCAGCCCTGGTCCAGAATTATCTATCTCTCCTTGGTACTCCTCAATCAAAAAGCCTTTGTCTTTGGACAACTAGAGGGCCTGGTGGCCTTGGAGTCAGGAGGATGGGATACTCACTAGCTGTGTGACCTGGGGAAGTCCCTTCACCCTGCCTGCTTCCCATCTAGGGCAATCTCTAGTCTTCCTAGTTCATATCTAGCCACTGGACCCAGATGGAGGAGGAGGAGGAGAAAGTGAGGTTGGGGACTTAGCACAGCCCCCCTCACTCAAAGCCAATGCATGTGCTTGTCATGGTCTCACCTCTCTAATGGAATGAGGGAGAATATCATCATCACCTTGTCCTCATCAAGCACTCAAGAAAGATATCTAATTAATTTATACAGATCAGTGAATGGACTGCTGGCTGCAGTTTCATGAATTTATCTTTACAGGTGCAACTATATTCTTTAATAGGCTAAAGATATTAGATGGCAGGAAGCCCCTTAATTTTGATTTATTCCTTAATAATACTGTGATGGGGCAGCTAAGGTAGTCCAGTGGATGGAGCACTGGCCTTGGAGTCAGGAGGACATGAGTTCAAATCCGACCGACACTTAATAATCGCCTAGCTGTGGGACTGTGGGCAAGTCACTTAACTCTATTGCCTTAAATAAAGAACAAAAATAATAATAATAATGTGATGGTTCAATTTAAAAATCAATTGTGAACCCAGTCCATTGGAATTCTAGTCACCCTCTGAAGTTAGGTAAACACACCACAGGAACTCATTCTCAAGTACTTTCAGCCAATCAAAGAGGATAGAAACGAAAGTCTGTTTCATGGTTGACCTATGCTGGGTAATAGTAAAAATAGTAAATAGTAATAAATAGTAAAAAAACTTCTAAAAATATTCCCCTCACCTATAAAATGCATATTCACAAACTTGTCCCAAACCAAGTATCTACTCCAAGGATATTTCCTATCATAATACTTGTTTTCATACCTGAGGATACTCTCTGACCTATTAGCAAAAATGTTTCTGACTCTTCACTCGAAAGTCAACAAATTGATATATTAAGATTTATACTAGAAGTCTTGGGGGGAAATGACAATTGCTCATGGTTAGGCAGAGCTAATATAATAAAAATGACAATTCTATACAAATTAAATTGCTTATTTAGTGCCATACCAATCAAACTATACCAAGTAACTATTTCACTAAACTAGAAAAAATAGTAACAAAATTCCTCTGGAGAAACAAAAGGTCAAGAATATCAAAGGAACTGATGAAAAAAATATGTAAAGAAAGATGGCCTAGCTCTGCCAGATCTAAAATTATATTATAAAGCTGCAGTTACTTAACAGCCTAGTGAAGAAACAGAATAATGGATCAGTGGATTAGGATAGGTACAAAAGAAACAGTAGTGAATGACTATAGTAATCTATTGTTTGACAAACCCAAAGACATTAGCTTCTGGGATAAGAACTCGCTATTCAACAAAAATTGTTGGAAAAACTGGAAAATAGTATGGCAAAAGCTAGGCATAGATCCACATCTCACAACCTCTGCCAAAATAAGGTCAAAATGGGTACAGGATTTAGAAATAAAGGGTGATACCACAGACCAAATAACAGATCAAGAAATACTTTATCTGTCAGTTCTAGAGAGAGGAGAAATTGATGACAAAATAAGAAATAGAACATATTATAAATTGTAAAATAGATTTTTTGACTATATTAAATTTAAAAGGTTTTGCCCTAATTAAACCAATGCTGCCAAGAGTAGAAGGAAAACAGAAAGCTAGGAAACAATTTTCACAGCTAGGGGATTCTGATAAAGGTCTCCTTTCTAAAATATAGAGAGAATTGAATCAAATTTATAAGGTTACAAGGATATGAATGGCAATTTTCAGATGAAAAAATTAAAGCTATAATATAATCATTTGAAAAATGCTCCAAATCTTTACTGATTAGAAAATATTAATTAAAACAACTTTGAGGTATCAGATTGGCTAAGATGAGAAAAAAGGGGAAACAATCAAAGTTGGAGAGGTTGTGGAAGAATTGGGGCACTGATGTATTACTGGTGGCATTGTGAATGGATCCTAACCATTCTGGAGAGAAATATGGAATTATGCCCAAAGAGCCATAAAACTGTTCATACCCTTTGGCCCAGCAATTCCAATTCTAGGTCTATATCCTGAAGAAATCATAAAAATGGGAAAAGTCCTACATGTTCCAAAAAATTCATAGCAGCTCTCTTTGTAGTGGCAAAGAATTGGACATTGAAGGGATGCCCATCAATTGGGGAATGGCTAAACAAGTTATGGTACATGAATACTATGGAGTATTATTATTCTATAAGAAACCATAAATGATCAGATTCTAGAGAAGCTTGGAATGAGTTATGGATCTGATGCTGAGCGAAGGGAGCAGAACCAAGAGAACAATGTATATATTAACAACAACATTGTGAACTGATCAACCTTGATGGAAACAGCTCCTCTCAGCAGTTCGGAGAGCTAGGACAACTATATTAGACTGGTTATGGACAATGTTGCCCCCATCCAGAGGAAGAAAACAAAAACAAACTACAGAACCTGAATAAACAATATATTCACTTTTTAAAAATTTCTCTTACCTTTTTCCTTCCTAACTCATGGTTTTCTTTCTTTTACCTTAGTCCTAATTCCTCATACAGAAAATGACTTAATATGTAAACATGTTAAATACAAATGGTACCTGTACAATGTTCACTAGACTATTCACTGCTGAAGGGAAGGGGGTGGGAAGAAAGGGGGTGGAAGAAAATTTTATAACTTAAAAGTGTATATATATATGAATATTGAAAAACTTTCATAGCATGTAATGGGAAAAATAAAATATCAATAATAAAAAAAGACAGGACAGCTAGGTGGGGCAGTGGATAGAGAGCTGGTCCTGGAGTCAGGAAGACCCGAATTCAAATCCAGTCAAGTGACCTTGGACAAGTCACTTAAGCAACAAAAAGATTTCTGGAAGAAGACACCTTGAATTACAATACTAAGAAACTGAATCACCTCTTTGGTTTAAGCATACTACTTTTATTTGTAGGAAAGGAAATCCACAGGAATCCACGATTTTATCTCTATAGCAAGAGATACTCCAATGAGAAAGGCTTCTGCCCACATAAATCATAAAAGTTCTCTAAAATTAATCTGGGATTTATTAGGTTTTTAAAAATATTTTCTAATTGGGGCAGCTAGGTGGCATAGTGGAGAGAGCACCGGCCCTGGAGTCAGGAGGACCTGAATTCAAATATAGGCTTTCACACACTAGCTGTATGACCTTGAGCAAGTCACTTAACCCCATTACCTTAAAAAGAATTTAATAAAATATTTTCATAAATGTATTTCAGTATAATAGGTTAACTTTGCAATCCCATTTATTTTATTTTAAAACATTATTCTAAGAAGGGTAGTCCACAGACTTCCCCAGAAGCCTGCCATACAGTAATTTAGTAACTAACAAATTTCTTAGTATTGATTACAGCAGTGGTTTTTATGCTAGAGCCTGTATATGTTTCCTGAAATATTTTAGTAATTATATTTGTAAATAAGCTTCTTTTTGTTCTACATCATCAGTTTCACCCAACATCCCCCTCTCCTCCTTCCCAAAGAGTCATCTCACAAAATAAGATTTTTAGACAAAAAGGGGAAAAACAAAACTAATAAATACATCAAAAAGCCTAAAAATATGAATAATATATAATGTTTAGGTATTTTCTGCCTCTTCAAAGGGGTGGACTGAGCCTTTACTCAAGTTTCTTCAGGAGTCATGCTTACTCTTTATAACTTTGTTCCACTCCCTTGGATGTTGGAGAGAAGGGTTGTCTCCACTGAGCTGTGGTGGGCCTGGGGTCTTGGCTTCCCTCTCCATCAGGTCACAGAGCTCTTTGCCTGCATCTCTATATTCAACAGTTTTAATTTCTTCCAGCAGGGTCTTATTCCATCATGTTCATGGACCTTAAATTTTTTAACCCTTCCATGTCTACTTCTTGGCTATCACAAAAAGCACTGCTATACTTATTTGGTGACTCTAATAACTTTCCTCTTACTGATGGCTTCCTTACTGGAGACACTGGTCTAAGGGCATGGATGGATATATTAATCACTTTATTTCATAATTCCAAATTGCTTGACAAAATGGTTATACTGATGCTCACTCCACCAACAATGTGCTAGAATGACTATTTCCTTACAACCCTTCCAACATTCATTATCCCTATCTTTTGTCATCTTTTACAGTTTGTAGAGTGTAAGGTGAAGTCTTGGGTTGTTTTGATTTTCATTTCTAGTGATTTGGAGAAGATATTTGTATTTCAACAGAGAGGTTTCATTGGAAATTTTATTTATTTTTATTTTATGAATTTAAAAACATTCCTCTGAAAATCCTGGAAAGACCTATATGAACTGATGCTGAGGAAAGTGAACAGAACCAGAAGAACATTGTACAAAATAAAGGCAACACTGTACGTGGATCAACTATGCCTGACTTAGCTCTTCACAGCCATGTAAAGATCTAAGACAATTCCAAAAACCTCACAATGGAAAATGCTATCCACATCAAAAGAAAGATCTATGTAATCTGAATGCAAATCAAAGCTTCTATTTTCAGGTTTTTTTATTTTGTTTTTTCCTTTTTTGTGGCTTTTCCCTTTTGTTCTTTCTTTTACAACATGACTAATGTGGAAATATGTTTACATGATCACACATGTATAACCTATATCAGATTCCTTGTTACCCTGGGGGGGGAATAGACAAAAAAAATTGAAACTCAAAATCTTATAAAAAAATGAATGTTAAGGGACAGCCCTGGAGTCAGGATGATGACCCGAGTTCAAATCCGGTCTCAGACACTTAATAATAACTTAGCTGTGTGACCCTGGGCAAGCCACTTAACCCTACTGCCTTGAAAAAACAAACAAAAAAGAAATGAATGTTAAAAGCTATCATTACATATATTTGGAAAAAATAAAACACATTTTACAAAAATAAACACTTCCTATGAGAAACATTATTCTGTAGACTCCAACAGCCTAAAATGTTGTTTTGTTTTGTTTTTTTTTAGGTTTTTGCAAGGCCAAAAGGGTTAAGCAGCCATAGAGCTAGGTAATTATTAAGTGTCTGAGGTCAAATTTGAACTCAGGTCCTCCTGACTCCAGGGCCAGTGCTCTATCCACTGCGCTAGCTACCTAGCAACCTCAAAAAGTTAAGATTTTAAAAACTGGGGGTGGCTAGGTGGCCAAGTGGATAGAGTACTGGCCCTGGAGTCAGGAGCACCTGGGTTCAAATCCGGTCTCAGACACTTAATAATTATCTAGCTATGTGGCCTTGGGCAAGCCACTTAACCCCATTTGCCTTGCAAAACCTAAAAAACAAAAAAACAAACAAACAAGATTTTAAAAAACCTTAAGATTTCAAAAAAGAGGGCACAGCTTGGGGAACCCCCCAGCTGGGTTGGGTGATATGGGGGAATATTCATCTTTTCTAAACATACCAAGAAACTTGGATTTTGTCATTGTGAATAAACACAATATTGGAAATGTTAAGTACGTTGAATGAATGGACATAGCCGACCCTATGGGCCTTCGGGAGTCTTCTCAGGAATCTGTGTGACTCTAAGCTCTCTTTTTTCTGGTCCATCTGTAGAATCAGGTGTAGGACTGGCTGGCACATAAGGTCCCTTTCGGTTCTATAATTGTCCAGTTCTGTTCTCCCTGAAATTATAACCAGTCAACACATCTTCCACCAGTTGTGAGTCCTGAAGACCAGAAGTGTATGAGATTGCAAAAATTATAGAAATGAAAGAAATTCTATACACTGCTTAGGCTACTAAATATGAGGGGAAAGAGCACTGAAGCAGGGTCAGACCCTCCTTCTAACACTACTAGCTAAGTGACTAGGGGTCAGTTGCTTAACTTTTCTAAGGTTTTTAATCTGGAAACGGGCCTGAAATAATAATTTCTACCTCATAAAGTTGTTTTTTTTAATGATGCTTAAATTTTCTGGTCAATATAAATTAATGTGACTTGAAGACATTTAAAGTAAAATATTTCAGTTTTAGACATATATATATATATATATATATATATGTATATACATATACACATATATATATATATATATATGTCTATCTAGGACACACACTCATTGTACAGATGGAAGAAGCTTAAACTCAAGAGAAGGATCACGTGGCAGGGCCCTTAGAGATCCAAACTGCCCCAGAACATGGAGTTATTTCTTAGGTTCTCAACTCCACCATCCTCCAAAGACACAGAGCCAAGCCATCTGCTCCATCACCAACCCACCCAGTACTGAAGATCCCCAAATTTCTCTCAATCCTTTCCTGGAGTTTGTAGAAGATGCTCTCCAAAATCACCTTCACTGAAGACAAGAGCTTCCTCACCTTCCCAGGGGATCCCATGATCACATGCCCCTCAACATCAACCAGTGCTTTAAAAGTCAATAACTAGAAAGTATTATTCAATCTAATAAAAATATTATTTGAAAGTATAATTTGGTGATGAATAGGAAAAAGATTTAAAGAAAAAATAGTTCCAAGACAAAGAAAAAATAAAGAATTCCAGGCAAACCAAAATAACTAATTTTGAAGAGGGTAAATGCAAGCTGTGCAAGAGCAGTTTTCAAAAAATATAACCTTGATTTTCCTTTTTTTTCTATTAAAATTTCTGTTTTAAATGGTTTGTCAAAAACAAAACCAAAGAACCAAGCATCACACCTTGCTTTCCAGGCCACTTGAGCCAGGATTCTGATGAACGATCATCTTTATTTTCTTTTCCCTCTTCTTAGATTCAACACAAAATCTGACCCTAGCTACAGTGGCCTAGAACAACCTAGAAAATTAAGTTTATTTCTTCTGGCAGTCACAATCTGTGCTCAGAAATCTAAAACTGTTATTCTGAATAAATTTCAAAGTTCCAAAGGACTAAAATTACTTTACTGAAAGAGGACAAAATGAGCCATTACAGGGAGGAAAGGGATTGTTATCCCAAGAACAGGCTGCTCTCCAGCTCTCACACCACCTCTTCTGTTTGGCAAAATAAACAACTCAAAGACACTTTATTTTACTTTGTGTACCAGGCTAATAAAGAACTCCTGGGGCAAAAGCCCTATGACAAACATTCATTTTGTCACCAATTTGAAAACGAAAGAAGCCTGTTTCAGTTTTCCTAAATGAGCAGCACATGTTTTTTAAGGTGTTTTTTAAATTTACATAAAAATAAGAAAAACAACTTATTGCTTTTTGCTAATAAGGATAATATTCTTGTGATTATTTTTGTTTCTCAAAGGATTTTAAAATCGCGACTTTTCCTTTTTGTTATCCATATCAGATCACAATCCAACCCCTCTCCTCTTATGACTGGGTGGGATCCTGGCCCCAGGCTGAGGTGGCTGCCACTGGAAGGGGTTCCCCAGGAGGTCAGAGACAGGTGGGAGACCCAACAGCCTGGGATGTAGAAGTTGGCCTGACCCTCCTCCTGCTCAGCAGACAAAGGCCTGTGGATGGAGGAGGAGATGGAGGTGGTCTCCAAGTGAACGGACCCAGGACTATAGGCCTGGCCATTAACCTCCAGCTCCTCCTTGTCCTACAGGGAGTGGGGGCAGCCTGAGCAAAACAGGCTTAGAGAAGGTGCCTTTCTCTGCCTTTGACTTCCAAGCAGGACCAAGAAGGGCTGTTTCTTACAAGCCAGACTGGCATCTGCCAATCCTTGGCTAGAGAGCTTGGCACGGGAGCTCCAGACCCCACAATATGCTCTCTCCTCCCTCTGCCCCTCCAACCTGAACATCCTGCCATGTTCAGGTCTCCTCTTCTCCCCTTCAGGAAGTGACCCATACACTTCTTGGCTTCTCCTGGATCCTTCCCCGGGTATCACCCTGCACCACTCAAGTCACCCACTTCCTGGGCATTATTCCTTTGGGGCTGTTTTTCCTCTAGAACTGGACTGCAAACTTTTTGGGGTAGGACCCTCTTTGTCCATCTAGGCATCCTTTCTGTAGGGACCCACAGCATGCCCTCCCATCAAGTGAAAGAAAAGCTTCCATCTTCCTCCTCCTTCAGGCTTGTCCAATCCTACTGACTGACCGCTCCACCCAGGATGGAGGACAGGACCACCCTCCTCCCCTGGTCTCTAAGCAGCCAAGCCCCTCTCAACTCCTGTCCTCCACTGGAACAAAAGAGGAAAAGCAACTTCAGAGCCTTGGTTTAAACGACCAACTATCTGAGGTGGTTAAGAATGGAGTCCGGGGTTCAACGGCCTCCAGCTCGGGACCTTGGGAAGCAGGATCAGGATGTCAGCAGAGAGAAGGGTGGGGAAAAGACAAAGAGCTTGAACACGAAATTGGTGGTCCAGAGCCCAGGATGGTCCAGGATGGCCCAGAAAGAGAGAACTATAGTTTTTACTCAGTCTAAGTCTCTGGTCTGTGGCTGAGCCCAGGCCATGGGGCCACCTGCATGCCAAAGGGGCCTCCACATTGATACCCATGACAGGTCCCTCTTCTACAAAACTGTAAGAAACAACCAGACAAAAAGGTGGTTTATAAATTTGTGAGAAGAATCCTAAGTGGCACAGCCATAATCCTCCTTAAACCCTTCCAAGACTTGCAGGGCCTGCACAATCTGGACAGAAGATAGATAAAAAAGCCAATTAATTCTTCTAATTCTAGATTGGTCCTTATGTCTCAATGGGTCACAAAAGCATCATACCTTTTGGATTTCTTCAGGCAATGCATGTATGGGAACATGTCGGTCCATACTTTCCCAGGACAGCTTATAGAAGTCAGAAGGTAAAATCTAAAAAATATTAATCACAGACAGAATTTCTTAACAAATTGAGGGGAAAGTGAAGCAGCAAATATAAATTTGTGGGAATTTCTGAAAATGTATTTTTATATAATCATTATTTCAACAGAAGTTTCACTGACCTTGAGTCAGGAGATGTTATGGTGGTTTTCTCACAATAACTAGTTAGGCCTAAATCATAGGAAAAATCATGTTACTGGATGTTCTGTCGAATAAACAATGTGCTCTCTCATTAGTTCCACTCTTCAAGAAAACATTGCTAATCCCTTCCTTAGGGATCTTACAGCGGAAAAGGATTTTCTTTAGGAATTTCTAACCACTACTTGCTTAGGAATAGTAACCACGGATCGATATCTTAAACTTTGAACATTTAAGTTATGCATAGGTAAGCACACGTGTGTGTGTGTGTGTGTGTGTGTGTGTGTGTGTATAAACTCGTTTTATTTTGAAAGTCTTGATTTCTGGAAAAAACACTACTAAAACAATGATTAAACATAGTATTTTAACTCAGTAGATGATGAGAATGACAATTTATTCTGGCATACTTTTTTAATGAAAAAGTAAGAGTCAAAATATTTGTATTTCAGTTTCTTACATTAAAATTGGTGCCAAAAAAATACACAGATAGTGGGCCAGAAGCTTTTTATCAATGCATTAAAAATTGTGCCAATTATTTTATTGTCAATGGAGATAGGATAATTTCTTAATGCAAACATTTTCCTTTACTGGAAAATTATCCCCTAATAAAGATTTAAGTTCTATCTTAATCTTTCAAAGGGTCAGAATGTTCTAAAGATTGGGGAGGGTTGCTGTTGTGGTTTTGGGGTTTTTTTTAAAAGTATTTCCCTCTTCCTACCACTGGCCAAGGGAACAGAATGCCTTGCCCACATGCTCCATGGATCAATTACTATTCAAATACTGTTCTTGCCTTAGCAGCACTTTGGGTCCTTTTATATCATTAAGATGTTTGATGCCAAAGGGTAGGGGGTGGGGTGAGGAAGGATTCATTATTTTATTTATTAATATAAACACTTCCTAGCTATTCGAGGTCATTGTGAAAAAAGTAGAATATTAGCATAGTCCCCATAGACTGCAACAGATTCTACCATCATTTACCTTCTATATCTCAGAACAAACTAGTATTCATACAACAGACCAAGCCATGCACAATAGCCTATAGTTAGGATAGAAAATTGCCAAGACAAATACTAATGATTTTTTTCTTACTGTAATCAATATACACTGGATTTTCAAACTCAATACTATATGAGGTTAAAACATTATTTAGATTATTTGATGTCTTTTTTTTAACAGTAGCAGGACCTCCTTAAAACTCAGTGGTAGAGGGGGTGGCTAGGTGGCACAGTGGATAGAGCACTGGCCTTGGAGTCAGGAGGACCTAAGTTCAAATCTGGCCTCAGACACTTAAGAATCACCTAGCTGTGTGGCCTTAGACAAGTCACTTAACCCTATTGCCTTGCAAAAAAAGAAAAAAGAAAGAAGAAAACTCAGTGGTAGAGTATAAAATAATAAACTCAAATATAATCTCAAATTATATCTCAAATATAATATATACATAGCTATAGACATTTACCAGCCAAGGCTCCTCTGCCCATAAAAATCTTTTATTAGCATGGGAAATGTGGTGATAAGGTAGATTTTATTTTTATTGTGGTTCTACATAATACAAGAATGCCTTCCCACATGATTCCATGCATATTCAAACAATGTGCCAATTGAAGAAAATTCATTTATTCATTCTTTCAATAAATATTATTGAACAGCTATAATAGGAAAGTCACTGTAGTAATTGTTCACGAGAGACTCAAAGAAGAAAAATAAGCAACTTCTATTGATGAAGTAACTTAGACTTTAAGGATGGGTTAAGATGGATACCCAGATTAGTAATTTGTATGTTTTATACATATGTATACATGTATAATTATAATACAAGCCTGAGTATAAGTTTCACAAGAGATGCCCAGAAAGTATAATGGAAGTTCTGAGGTGGGAGCTGAAGGATCTAAAAAAGACTTCCTAAAGAGGAGAGTGTTGAGCTGGGCCTTGGGGAATGGCTAGGACTCTGACAGATGGCAAGGCTGGGGAGGTTCCTTGAGGAAAGGAGATAGGATTAACAAAGTCCCTGAGAAGTGATCAGTGGGTCACCTTTATGGAAGAAGAGGAAGATAAGGCTAGAGATGGTGGCCTGGGGCCAGACACCAGAGTTCAGAGTCTGGACTTCAACTGAGAGGCGATAAAGAAGCAACACAAGACTGAAGCTTCAGCAGAATTATTGTGGCTTGGCTGTAAAAGAGGGATCGTTTTCCAAAGAGCAGGAAGCCCCTCTCAACACCATGAAGGATGGACTGCCCAAAAGCCAAGTGGCCAAATTCAGCAACAAGGGACTAGGGCAAAAGGCCTTAAACAGTGGTAGGTGCGGGTAATGGTCTGGGTGCTTTTTCACTTGTTATTTGTATTTATTATTGTTTCAAGATAAAGTTCAATCTTAAGGAGAGAGGATTGAGCTTTTCTTCCTCCCAGAAATGACTATAACATAATGATAAAAGGTACCCCCCAAAATGTTTTTAAAGTAATATTGACCTGGTCTTGCATGCCTCAGTGAGAATAGAGAAGACAGGGTAAACCTGGAAGAGCTAATTGTGACATAGAAACAAGAGAAGTTTGACAAAGATTGGATGTGCAGGGTAAAGAGAAAGGATTGAAATTTTGTCTAAAGTTTCAAGTCTGGGCAGGGCAGCTGGGTGGCATTGCAGTGGATAGAGCCCCAGGCCTGGGGTCAAGAAGACCCGAGTTCAAATCTGGCCTCAGACACTTCCTAGCTGTGTGACCCTGGGCAAGTCACTTCCTCTTGTTTGCCTTACCTAGAGAAGGAAATGGCAGACCAGGCTAGTATTTGCCAGGAAAACCCCAACTGGGAAATGACTGACCAGCAATACAGAGGAGAAGCTTACTGAAGGGTGAAACAGTGAGTTCTACTGGGGACACACTGGTGTGCAAAAAAGTGGCAGATAGTAGAAAATGTGGGAACTGATGAGGTAATGGTAATAATCCTCATTCCTACAGTATTTTAAGATTTATAAAGTCTTTCCTTATACGAGGTAGATACCACACATATTTTAATTTCCATTTACCAGAAAAGGGAAGGGAAGTTTTGAAATGCTGAGGCTCACCTAACCAATAAATGGCAAAGTCTTTGGACCTCAAAGTTAGCACTTCCCCTCTAAGTCAGAGTCCCAGGGAAAAGAAAAGAAGAAAGTCCAAGACAGAATCTTATGGAATAGCAAAAAGTGTGGGGTGGAAAAGATGAAGTATCAATGGAAGCAGAGATGAAGCAGTCAAGATGGGGAAGAGGAGACCAGACTAGTGGAAGCCAAGAGAAGAACATCTCAAGATGATGAACAGGGTCAAATGACAATGAAGGTCAAGGATGAACCCCCCCAATTTGATTTATAAATGAGCAAAGCACTAAATAAAGGGTTTCTATAAGGTAGTAAGAACCAAGGTTGAAGGCAAGGAGGCCAAAGGAGGAGAGGTGCGATCTTGATGGTATGGATGCTCCCACTACAAAAATAGACTGGTACCAGTACAATCCCTCTATCAGTGCCAAAGTTCCTTTGGTTGAAAATTCCAGTATCCAGGAAATGAATATAGTAATGTGCTCTTTGATAAACCCAAAGAGTCCAGCTATTGGGATAAAAACTCTCTCTTTGATAAAAACTTCTGGGAAAATTGGAACTTAGTATGGCAGAAACTTGGATTAGACCAACACCTCACACCCTATACCAAGATAAGATCCAAATGGATACAAGATTTAGACAAAAAAACAAAACTAGAAGAAAACTAGAAGATCAAGGACTAGTTTACCTGTCAGATCTCTGGAAAGGGAAGCAGTTTATGACCAAGGAAGAGATGGAGAACATCACTAAAAACAAACTAGATGATTTTGATTACATTAAATTGAAAAGCTTTTGCACAGACAAAACCACTGTAACCAAGTTCAAAAGAAATGTAGTAAACTGGGAAATAATCTTTACAACTAATGTTTCTGACAAAGGACTCATTTCTAAAATATACAGAGAACTGAGTCAAATTTTAAAAAAAAGTCATTCCCCAACCGACAAATGGTCAAAGGATATGCAAAGGCAATTTACAGATGAAATCAAAGCAATCCAATCATATGAAAAACTGCTTTAAATCATTAATTAGAGAAATGCAAATTAAAGCATCTCTGACATACCACCTCACACTTCTCAGACTGGCCAATATGACCAGAAAGGACAATGATCAATGTTGGAAGGGATGTGGGAAATCTGGGACACTGACACATTGTTGGTGGAGCTGTGAACTCATCCAACCTTTCTGGAAAGCAGTCTGGAGCAAAGGGCAACAAAAACGTGCATACCCTTTGATCCAGCAATACCACTCCTGGGTCTATACCCTGAAGAGATGATGGAAAAGGGTAAAAACATCACTTGTGGGAAACTAGGTAGCACAGTAGATACAGCACCGGCCCTGGAGTCAGGAGTACCTGAGTTTAAATCCGGTCTCAGACACTTAATAATTACCTAGCTGTGTGGCCTTGGGCAAGTCACTTAACCCCATTTGCCTTGCAAAAACCTAAAAAAAAAATCACTTGTAAAAAAATATTCATAATAGCCCTATTTGTGGTTGCAAAAAATTTGAAATCAAGTAAATATCCTTCAGTTGGGTAATGGCATAGCAAACTGTGGTATATGTATGTCATGGAACACTATTGTTCTATTGGAAACCAGGAGGGATAGGAATTCAGAGAAGCCTGGAGGGATTTGCATGCACTGATGCTGAGTGAGATGAGCAGAACCAGAAAAACACTGTATACCCTAACAGCAACATGAGAGTAATGTTCAACCTTGAAGGACTTGCTCATTCCATCAGTGCAACAATCAGGGACAATTTGGGGTTGTCTGTGATGGAGAATACCATCTGTATCCAGAGAAAGAATTGTGGAGTTTGAACAAAGACCAAGGACTATTACCTTTAATTTAGGGGGGAAAAACCTGATACCTTACTGTCTGATCTTACTATCTCTTTTGCTTTATGTTTCTTCCTTAAGGATCTGATTTCTCTCTTATTACATTCAATCTGGATCAATGTATACCAGGGAAGCAATGTAAAGACTGGAAAATTGCCTTCTGTGGGGGGTGGGGGGAAGGGAAGTAAGATTAGGGGGAAAATTGTAAAACTCAAAATAAATAAAATCTTCATAATTCAAAAAAAAAGAAGAAAATTCCAGCATCTCCCAGTCAAACTGAATCATGGAATGGATACAACATTGACTTGAGGAGTCAGGAAAAACCTAGGTTCAAATCCTGCCTGACACACCAAATGTGAGACCCTGGACTAGATACAAACTGCCTCATCTGTAAATGAGAATAATACCAAGTACCTCATAGGAATATTGAAAGGGACAAATGAGATAATAGAAAAGAGCTTTTCCACTATATAGTGTGTTAGAAATGTTAGTTATTATTACTGTCCTCTCTGAGGCTGGGCCTGGGGAATAAAGATTCAAAACAGAGCCCTTCTTGGGCAAGCCACTTAACCCTACTGCCTTGCAAAAACCTAAAAAAAAACAACAGAGGCCTTACAGGGTACCCTCTCAACGTGGTAATACATATATACATATATAGAAAAGAGAGGAGAGAGAGAGAGAGAGAAGAGGAGAAAAAGTATGCTTTCAAGGTGCCGGGTACTTTGCCGGGTACTTTATTAGATGGTACTCCAGGACAACACCATCTACTCGTCTGAGAGTTGGGGCCACCCCAATACAAGCTAGCTCTTCTTGCCCCTCCAGGGGCAGGACCTGCCAGGAGCCTCAAGCTTCTGACATAGACTTCAAGAATTCAGGGCTGCCTCCACACAAGGAGGCATCAGAGGCAGATGCCAACATTGCCTTTTCAACAAGTGTAGCAGAGAAAAGTTTCAGGAAAGGGGTGGATTCAGGGTGTAGCTGACTGAGAAAAAAGGCAGAGAAGATGTGCATGTGTTCCTAGGAAAAGGACAAAGGGCTCAAGGGCGGGTGAGCCTGGCACCGTGGCAAGGCTTTCCTGATGAAGCAATCTGCACCCAGGCCAGAAGAGGAAGGAGAAGGGGGATCCTCTGCCCCCAGGACTCTTCTGCCCAATACTCATTGCCCCCCACACACAGAAGACATTAGAAGATCAGTGAAGGCAGTTCTTTGGGAACTTGCTTGCTTAAGTGCCGACTTGGAAGGTGGTAGGTGATCTTGGCAAAGAAGAAGGGAGAGAGAATTTATAAGCAGAAAGGACATGAGAGATTTCTTGTCGAGGTCCATCTTCTTGGGGAAGGAGGAGGGTGGTCCCCAGCCAGGAGGCTGAGTTGGGCTGGCAACCTGAAGAGAACAGGATGGGCCATTTGCTGGAGGGAAAATGGATAGGAACCCAAAAGGGTGATTTCAGGACTGCAGAAGAGCAGTTTTAAAGACCCACCAAAGAACTTCCCGTTTTTGCGTTGGTTTCTCCTTTACTGAGGTAAGGCAATTATTGAGGAAGGCCAGAGTCCTTTCTACTTGCTGAGGGACTGTCCTCTGACATCCCTCATGGCTTGGGGAGCTTCCTCTGAACTCATCCACCATCCAAGATCCCCACAGAACTGCCCAGAAGCTATGACTGAGCCTACCCCACTTTACTGACTCATCCCCTTGGCCTTTCGGGAGGTGAGAGCAATGTTCCTAATATAAATCCTGCCTAAATTTAGTCTTCCTCGGAAGGGTCAAGTGCTCTGCTTAGTTCCCACCAGGCCTGCCAGAAAATTGGCAAGGCTTTAAAAAATGGTGCTTTGTAAACCTCGGCATCTTGGGCTTTCCTGAAGGACCATGGACAAGAATGGAGTGTGGAAGCAGGAAGAGAAAGGATGGGGAGGTGAACAGAGAGTCCTCATGCCTCTGGAGCCACCTATTTTGCAAGGGAGTCAGCCCATAAGAGTCAAAAAGGGAAAGCGGGGAAGGGGGAAGGTTTTGAGAGGGTGGAGAGAGAGACAGGTGGGGAACTCAGAAAGGGAAGAAGGGGAATGAAGATGAGGAAGACAGAAAGAAGAGGGAAAGGGAGGAGTGGAGGAGGAGGAGGGAGTTCGAAGGCGATAAATCACCTCCTATGCACTGGAACTGTGCTAAGTGATTTTTACAGATTACCTCATTTAATCTCATAACAATCTGAAAAGTTAAGGAAACTATAGTAAATATTGGTCAAATGACCTGTCCAAGGTCAGTCAGCTAGGAAGCGGCTGAGGTCCCATTGGAACTCAGGTGTTCCTGACTTTAGTCCTGTAGGCCGGTGCCAACCGCGTGGCCAGCATAGAGGCGGATAAAGAGGAAGCAGAGGCGAAGGGTGCAATGGAGGGGCTGGGGAGAGAACCCCCAGAAGGCGGGGATGCTGGAGGGGATGGAGGGAAGGAGGGAGGGAGAGATGGAGACGGAGGCAGAGGAAGGAGAAGAGGGAAACAGAAGGGGCGAGTGGGGGCAACAGGTGAGGAGGGAAGGGAACAGGAAGGATAGAGGGGAGAGGATGAAGGAGGACACTGAGGGAAGAGGAGGGAGGAGAGGAAAGGGGAGGGAAGGGAGGAGGGCTGAGCAAAGGAGGAGAAAAGGGGAGAAGGGGGAGCAAGGAGGGATGGCCAAGGGAGAGGAGAGGGGCTGAGGAGGGGTGGGGATGGAGGGAGGGGATGGGCAGGGAGGATGGGGATGGAGGGATGAAGGGTGGGGATGGGCAGGGAGGGGGAGGGGTGGGCAGGGAGGGGGCGTGGGCAGGGAGGGGGAGGGGTGGGCAGGGAGGGGGCGTGGAGGGATGGAGGGGGTGGGCAGGGACAGGGAGGGGTGGGCAGGGAGGATGGGTGGGCAGGGAGGGGGAGGGGTGGGCAGGGAGGGTGGGGGTGGGCAGGGAGGGGGCGTGGAGGGATGGAGGGGGGTGGGCAGGGACAGGGAGGGGTGGGCAGGGAGGATGGGTGGGCAGGGAGGGGGAGGGGATGGGCAGGGAGGATGGGTGGGCAGGGAGGGTGGGGGTGGGCAGGGAGGGTGGGGGTGGGCAGGGAGGGGGCGTGGAGGGATGGAGGGGGGTGGGCAGGGAGGGGAGGTGGGCAGGGAGGGGGGTGGGCAGGGAGGGGGCGTGGAGGGATGGAGGGGGGTGGGCAGGGGGCCGGTGGAGGAGGGCGCCCCCCGCCCCACTCGTGACCGCCCCGCACAGCCCCGGCGGCTCCCGGGGGGCGGGGGGCTGCGCCCCGCAGAAGCGCGGCGGCGTCTCACCTCGTCGGGGCTCCTGGGGGCCGGCAACGGCTTTCCCGGTCACCCGGGCAACCGCGCGCCCCGGGAGAGACGTCAGAACGTGCTGACGTCACGGCCCACGCCGCCTACGCGGAAGCGCGGGTCCGGCCCGCCCCCACGCGCTGGAGTGCGCGCGCAGGTCCCTCGGGCCGGGCGGGCGTCATGCTCGCGCATGCGCCGAGAGGGCTCGGGGGCGCCGGGAGCCGGGGTCGGGCCGGAACGAGGGCGGGGGAGGCGGAGGGCGGAAGTGGGGCCGGGAGCCCCCCCCCCGGGAGCCCCCCCGCCCCGCACGGACAGGAGGGGAAACTGAGGCCCGACTGAAGCTCCTGGGCCGCCGGCCCTCGTGACGTCACCCGCCCCCAGAGGGATTTGTCTTTTCCTGGAGGGGGAGGGGCGCATATTTCATATATGTGTGTGTATGAACAGAAAAGATTGTAGGGGAGGGGCATGGCCTCTACATGCCACATGTATGTTACATGCATGCGTGTGTGGGAGAGCCCCATGGTGAAGAGGGGGAGGGGAGAAACTGTGACAGGCCCAAGAGGAGGGGGGAAGGGGCGCACATTATGTGTAAATATATATCCTATAAATTCTATATAGGGAAGGGGCAGGGTTATGGCTTCTGTGTTTTACATATGTGTACATGTGCACACGCGCATGCATGTGTGTGGAATCCCCGTGGTGAAGCGGGGGAGGGAGGATGCCCTGGGGCCCAGGGCATTTATTACGTGCTTAATTCATGATAAGTGAATGTTTGAAAGAGTATTTTCATGGGACACCCGAAGTGCCCTGAAGCCCAAAGAGCTAGAATACAGAAGTTTGCTATCTTCCTTTTTCTTTCTAGCTGATCTTTTCCATTTTCTGTTTACGTTGCTGGTCTCTTGGTCCTTATTTCCATCCTTTCCCTTCCTTTTCTTTGCCTTCCTAATCTTTCGTTTTCTACCAATTTATGATATGAAATTGGAAATAGAATTATCTACTTAGGTCTGAGATTCTCCAGTCCATTTGAGATCATCTAGCCCAACTCCCTCATTTTAAAATGAGAAAACTGAAGCTCCCAGAGGATAAGTGACTTGTCCAAGGTGACGTTAAGTGGATAGTATCAGAGATCTTCAGCCTCCCAATCTGGGCTTTTTGTTCTTTGGACCTCAAGGGAGCAATCTTGGAGCAGTGAATTGGGTTACAAGGAGGTAAAATTTAGCTTGATAACAGCAAGGTTTTTAACACAGGACTTTCGCAAAATAGAACAGGCTACCTCAGAGGTGGGGGCTCTCCCCTTTACTGAAAGTTTCTGACCAAAGTGGATGGTCATTTTTAACCATTTCTGTGTTACCATGTTCTTATTTGGGTTTAATTATGTAATCTTTGAGATCTCTTCCACTTCTGGAATTCTGTAATGAACCAATCTTATAATACCTAAATAAAGAAAATAATTGCCCAAAAGTTGTTATGGGAAGAAGCTATAAAATTAATTTTAGCCTGTATACTTATTTCTTTCATCATTTCCCCCTCTTGCTTCTGCTTCCCAGTATCAAACAAAGCCCTGTCTCGCAGAATTCTTGCAGCTTCAGGTCACTTTTTCTCTTGTCTCAGCAGACAGTCTCATTTATTGCAAATAGAAGACTTGCATTCTCTGTCTTGTTCCAGTTTTTAAAACTGCTGTAGTAGCATTTAAACGTTTTTCATCAGACTAGTTTCTTACTGTAAAGTTAACCCCAACTAGTTCGCTGCCTTGTGCTGAGTGCACAATTTATGATTTGTGCCTTTCTTATCTAGAAGGTAAATTAATTGAAGGTAAGGGACTATTCCATTCTATCTTTGTGGAGTCCATCAGAGGCACTTAAGAAATGTTTATTTTGGGGTGGCTAGGTGGTACAGTGGATAAAGCACTGGCCCTGGAGTTAGGAGGACCAGAGTTCAAATCCAGCCTCATGTACTTAATAATTACCTAGCTATGTGGCCTTGGGCAAGCCACTTAATCCCATTGCCTTGCAAAAAGCTTTAAAAAAAATGTTTGCTTTATTGAATTGAAATTCTTGATTTGTCTTAATCTAATTAAACAAGTGACCTATAAAAATAGGATATCAATATTGCCCAAATAGCTCTTATTACTAAGAACTCAGTGCTTTAGGGTCTATTCTAAGATAAATTTTAGAATGCAGAATCATTTTAATTTTCTGAGCATCCAGATGATCTGAAATTATCCTCAAAGAGCAAGAAAACTGATAATACTCTTTGACCCATCAATACCAGTACTAGGCCTATATCAAAAAAATGGGCAAAGTCTCATATATTCAAAAAAGCTCTTTTTGTAGTGGCAAAGAATTAGACATAAATTGGAGAACGGCTGAACAAGTTATGGTATATGAATGTTACGGAGTACTATTGTTCTATAAGAAACCATGGATGGTCGAACTCTAGAGAAGCATGGAAAGAATAACATTAACTGATGCTGAGAGAAGGGAGCAGAACCAAGAGAACACTGTACACATTAACAAATTTGTGAGATGATCCGCTATGATAGAAGGAGCTCCTTGTAGTAGTTCAGAGATCAAGGACAACCCTGAGAGACTTGCTATGGATAATGCCATCTACATCCAGAGTGGGGGAAAAACCCACAGGATCTAAATGAATACTATGTCTACTTTTTTGAAACTTCTGTTTTTCCTTCCCATCTCATGGTTTTCTTTCTTTCCCCACTTATAATTCCTCTTACACAAAATAATTAATATGTAAATATGTTAAACACAAATGTACATGTGCAACTTTCACCAGACTCTTGGGGAAAGTGAAGGGAGGGTGTTAGAAAAAATGTGTAATTCATACATTTGCAAATGGATGAATGCTGAAAAATTACCGTAGCTTATCATTGGGAAAATAAAATAAAATTTCAATTAAAAATAAACAAAGGGGCAGCTAGGTGGCGTAGTGGATAAAGCACCAGCCTTGGAGTCAGGAGTACCTGGGTTCAAATCCGGTCTCAGACACTTAATAATGACCTAGCTGTGTGGCCTTGGGCAAGCCACTTCACCCCATTTGCCTTGCAAAAAACCTAAAAAAAATAAAAAATAAAAAAAAATAAACAACCGATGAAACATGTCAGTCTAGATAAGAGAAAAGGAGCATCCCCAAGAGTTCAAGATAGGGCCAGCTTCATAAAAGGTGGGTGTCTTAGATCTTAATGAATTCCTTTGTAATCATGGTCTGTTCACCCCATCACTGCCAGACTCACAGGTGTGCCTGATTGGCATCAGTAGATATTATAAATAGACAATTAGGTAGATAGAGTTATTGGCAAATTAATGAGTAGATATGTTTCATATTTTTTTATTGTGCAAAGTTCAGGCTCCCATGACATCCATTTGTTTTACTGAATTGGATGCTTCCAGAAATAGGGTAGTTAGTAACTCTAGACCAATGAAATTAACTGGGCCCCTTCCATCCTGTGCTTCAGTTCTGCTGAGAGGGATCTTTTCAGAGCTGAAAAACAAACTTTTCACTGCTTTGGGTCCTTCAAAATAGCTCACCCTCATAATTAACTGGTGTAAAAATGATAGCTACTAAGCTATGTTTGTGAAATGGTTTTGCAATGCTCTGCCTTATTCTGGGTTTTAGTGAAGCTCTGATTCCTACAAGAGCATCTCAGATACTGACAATTGCTTGGTTTTCGTTGGGGGGCGTGTAAATATGTAGGGTGCATGATCCTATACTTTGAGAAAACTTAAGACTGAGTTTACAGAAAGATTCAATTATTCTTTTTTGCAAGGCAATGGGGTTCAGTGGCTTGCCCAAGGCCACACAGCTAGGTCATTATTAAGTGTCTGAGGTTGGATTTGAACTGGGGTACTCCTGACTGCAGGACTGGTGCTCTATCCACTTCGCCACCTAGCCACCCAAGATCCAATTATCTTGCCATGTTTTTACCTAAATTTTACATTCATATTTTTTTTGCAGCATCCTGACAGAGTTCCACAAAACTAAAAAGTAAATGCTCAGAATTATTTTATTTCTTCTAAATATTTAGACATTCATATCTAAGGGCTATGTTGTCTCACCCAATCCCAGTAGAATGTAAGCTCCTTGAGAGCAGACCTTATTTAGTTTGTTTTTTTCCCTCTATCTCCTGAGATCATTGTTTTGCCCACAGTGGGCACTCAATAAATGCTTTTTTGAATTAAGTTGAATATGTATCCATTTATCAAAGGCACTCTATGCCCAACCTGTGGTATCACAAGATTGGGGGAACACTAAGGAAATGGTGTCACAGGCTCAGGGGGACCCTAAGGAAATGTCCCTTCAAACAGTATCTAAAAGCCAGAGAGTCACAAAATCTAGATTTAAATAAGCAAATTTGGGGTCAAGTTTTCATTGTCCTTTTAGGTGTCTTGCTTGAGGTGTTAATCTCCCCCCCCCCCTTCCTACCTCCGATTTACCTACATATCCACCAACATCTGAATTCTAGAGGTAATCAGATATTTGGGGAGGAATATAACTTTTGTCTGGGGATTAGGCTGGAATTTGACTCATGCTATTTTTGAGATTCAGCCCCTCATTTTATGGCTGTAGATGGGTGTCATTGTGATTTGGGGGGGTGGATGCATCTTGGATGGATGGTCTAAATTTGGCTTCTGACATTTTCAAGATTCATCCCTCACTTTATGGTTGTGGATGGGTGTTGTGATTTGGAGGTATAGATGTATCCAGGATCAGACGGTCTAAATTTGACTTCTGACATTTTTGATGTTCATTTTACCAATGTGGATGGGTGTGATTGGGATTTGAGGATATAGATACATATTAGGGCAGCTGGTCTAAATTTGACTTAACATTTTGAGGTTCACCCCTCATTTTAGATTGTAGATGGGTGTCACTGAAATTTGGGGAGTGTGGATGCATCCAGGATCCCTTGATCTAAATTTGGCTTCTTGACATTTTTGAAGTTCACCCCCTATTTTATGGCTGGAGATGGGTGTCATTGAGGTGTGGGGGTATGGATGCCTCCAGGCTCAGAGAGTCTAAATGCAAGAATGGAAGTCAGAGATTTTTTTTTAATGTACTTGTATCTCCCAAAGAATTGGTGATGCTGAGGTGAGGTGTCTGAGGGGCTCCCAGTTGTCCCACCTCTAATGTTTGGGGCAGCTAGGTGGCAGAATGGATATGAAGAAGGCAGGAGTTCGAATCTAACCTGGGATCCTGACTAGCTGTGTCACTTCACCCGGATTGCCTCCCATCTCCAGGGGTCCTGACTCAGGTGTGGCCACTGGCTCAGAGGACGCTGGAGGAGACAGGCTGGTGTCTTAGCACAGCCCCCCCCCCCCAAATCCAATTCAGGTGAATGTCAAGGCATCCCCTCCCGGAGGTGGTGGTCTTCTTCGAAGATGAGACAAACATCATCATCATCACCTATCTCCTGATGGTTGCCTGCCCCCCACCCCCACCCCCGTTCCTGCAGAGGCGCCGGTCCTGGCTCCCAACACTGAAGGGGCAGGGGGCTCAGTAGGGAGGCCAGACTGGGAGAAGGTGGCACCGGGGGAGGGGCGGTGGGACCCAGGGCACGATCCTCAGGTCTGGGCGGGCCCGGAGCCTAGCGTGCCGACTCCGGAGGCCGGGCTGCGCCCCGGCACCTGGCACGCCACCGCCCGCGCCGGCCCCCACGGGCGCCCCGAGAGCTCCCGGACCGGACACGGGTGCGTGTCAGCCCCGGCGCTGGCGGCACGCGAACCCCCGCCCCCGGGAGCCCTGCCCCGGGCTTCACCCCTCCGTTCCTGGGCATCCCGGTGCCATGCAGGGCCCCTTCCTCCGGGCTTCCCTCCCCTTGGCTAGGCAGCCCGGTGCCCATCCAGGGCCCCCCACTGCTGCCTTCCCTCCCCCAGCGGGCATCCCCTGCCCATCCAGGTAGCCCTTATCTGGACTTGCCTTGTCTGGCGGGGTCCCGAGGCCGAGCCGGGCTGCCTGGGCCCCGCCAAGCTCTCCGCAGGCCGGCTTCTTGCGTCCGAGTGGCGCGGCCCGCCTGCGTCCGCTGCCCTGCCTGCTTCTCCTGGCCCTGGGGAGGGGGGCAGACCAAGCGCGTGCGGCCAAGGCCAACCACAAGTCCAGTGGGACTTGTTTCTGTACAGAGTGGGGGGGGGCAGCCCCGGGAGGGGGGCAGCCCGGGGGGAGGGGGGCAGCCCGGGGAGGGGCAGCCCGGGGGGAGGGGGCAGCCCGGGGAGGGGGGCAGTCTGGGGAGGGGGGCAACCTTGGGGAGGGGGGCAGACCAAGCGCGTGCGGCCAAGGCCAACCACAAGTCCAGTGGGACTTGTTTCTGTACAGAGTGGGGGGGGCAGCCCCGGGAGGGGGCCAGCCCGGGGAGGGGGGCAGTCCGGGGAGGGGGGCAGCCCGGGGGGAGGGGGGCAGTCCGGGGAGGAGGGCAGTCCGAGGAGGGGGGCAGTCCGAGGAGGGGGGCAGTCCGGGGAGGGGGGCAGCCTTGGGGAGGGGGGCAGCCCGGGGAGGGGGGCAGCCCGGGGAGGGGGGCAGCCCGGGGAGGGGGGCAGTCCGGGGAGGGGGGCAGCCCGGGGAGGGGGCCAGCCCGGGGAGGGGCAGCCCGGGGGGAGGGGGGCAGCGTTGGGGAGGGGGGCAGCCCGGGGAGGGGGGCAGCCTGGGGAAGGGGCCAGCCCGGGGAGGGGCAGCCCGGGGAGGGGGGCAGCCTTGGGGAGGGGGGCAGCCCGGGGAGGGGGGCAGCCCGGGGAGGGGGCCAGCCCGGGGAGGGGCAGCCCGGGGGGAGGGGGGCAGCCTTGGGGAGGGGGGCAGCCCAGGGAGGGGGGCAGCCCGGGAAGGGGCCAGCCCGGGGAGGGGCAGCCCGGGGAGGGGGGCAGCCTTGGGGAGGGGGGCAGCCCGGGGAGGGGGGCAGCCCGGGGAGGGGGCCAGCCCGGGGAGGGGCAGCCCGGGGAGGGGGGCAGCCTTGGGGAGGGGGGCAGCCCGGGGAGGGGGGCAGCCCGGGGAGGGGGCCAGCCCGGGGAGGGGCAGCCCGGGGAGGGGGGCAGCCTTGGGGAGGGGGGCAGCCCAGGGAGGGGGGCAGCCCGGGAAGGGGCCAGCCCGGGGAGGGGCAGCCCGGGGAGGGGGGCAGCCTTGGGGAGGGGGGCAGCCCGGGGAGGGGGGGCAGCCTGGGGAGGGGGCCAGCCCGGGGAGGGGCAGCCCGGGGAGGGGGGCAGCCTTGGGGAGGGGGGCAGCCTGGGGAGGGGGCCAGCCCGGGGAGGGGCAGCCCGGGGAGGGGGGCAGGAGATAGTCCGGGCCAGCTGGCCCAGGGTGCTGTGAGAAGGGCCTGGCCCCGCTGCGCCCCGCTTCCTTCCTCCCTTCTTCCTTCCCCGGGACTTCGGGTCCCCCCTCGGATCAGCTGGGAGAAGTGAGGGTGCCAGGCAGGCGGGTTCTGAGGGCTGGGAGAGGAAACTGAGGCCCAGAGATGGCGAAAAGGGGTGCTCAGGCTCCCACTGGCCCCAGATTAGAGCTGGAGAATTGGAAGAGACCTCAGAGGTCCACTCGGACCACCCTCGTTTTACAGAGGGGGAAACTGAGGCTCAGGCAGCACATGGGAGCATGGCCTAGAGCCGCAAAAGACCTCGGAGGTCTGGGGGACCCCCAAGTCTTTCTTTGGGATGAAAACCAGAGCTATGTGGTGAGCTGAAGCCATTGCGCAACGTGCCACGGGCCCGTCGGGGGGGTCAGGACTCAGGTCTAAGGTCCCGAGTGCAGCCCCTTCCCCTGCGCCCCCGGAGCCCTGCGATTTCTCTCCGGGTAGGAAAGGCCCCCCAAACCGCCTAGATGAGGTGGGGAGGGGCCGGGGGCACGTGGCTTGAGTAAGTTGGGGGGCGGGGACCGCACCTCACGCCCGTGTTGCCTTGGATGGGGCATGATGGGTGTCTGGGTCTGGGGGAGTCTGTCCGACCCCCCCCACACACACGAGTCGCCCGGGGGGAAATGAGGAAGTTTAAGGGGAGCCCCCGGCCGGGCCCCCAAGCATCGCAGCCGCGACCCAGAAGCGGGCCGGCGGGGGGGCTTGGAAGGGAGGCTGCCAGATCCGGGGGGCCATCAGGGGAGGGGGGGAAAGGGGAAAGTGAGAGTCAGAGACGGGGGGTCGGAGACACATCTGGGGGCGCCCCCGCCCCCCGGGGTCCTTTGATGAGCGGCGCTTTGCACATCGGCAGCCCGCGCGGCCCCCCAGCCTTCCGGCCCCGGGAGCGGGGCGGGGGCCCGGGTGGGGGGCGGCGGGCCCGGGAGGGGGGCGGCGGACCCGGGAGGGGGGCGGCGGACCCGGGTGGGGGGCGGCGGGCGGCGGGCGGCGCTCTCACGCGATGGCCGCGTCAGCGCTGGGGAAGCGGGTGCGGGGCGGCCGATGACATCAGCTGGAGGCACCCCGGCCGGCGGCCAGTCACGCAGGAGGCGGCGGGGTGCGGGCGCCTCAGTTTCCTCTTCTGTCAGACGAGCCAGGGACGGGGAAGCCCGACCCCTCCGGTGGCTTTGCCAAGAGAACTCCGAAGGGGTCGGGAAGAGCCCCCCACCGCCTTGCCCCCGAGGGGGGCCTGGAACACTCCATGGCAGCACCCCAAGAAAGAGGGGGGCAGCATCAGCAGCGGGGTCATAGAGGAACAGGGCTCCCGCTTGGAACTGGCTCTTCTCCCCCACGGTGCCCCTCCCCCTTTTAGTTCTCACTTATTGGCCCCCTTTTTAGTTCTCACTTATTGGCCCCCTTTTTAGTTCTCACTTATTGGCCCCCTTTTTAGTTCTCACTTATTGGCCCCCCCTTTTAGTTCTCACTTATTGGCCCCCCTTTTAGTTCTCACTTATTGGCCCCCCTTTTAGTTCTCATTTATTGGCCCCCTTTTAGTTCTCACTTATTGCCCCCCTTTTAGTTCTCACTTATTGGCCCCCCTTTTAGTTCTCACTTATTGGTCCCCTTTTAGTTCTCACTTATTGGCCCCCCTTTTAGTTCTCACTTATTGGCCCCCTTTTAGTTCTCACTTATTGGCCCCCTTTTTAGTTCTCACTTATTGGCCCCCCCTTTTAGTTCTCACTTATTGGCCCCCCCTTTTAGATCTCACTTATTGGCCCCCCTCTTTTTTATTTCTTATCTCATTCCAATCTGTTGAACCATGCCAGGAGTTGGAGGCCCTCTTCTATCATGGAAGCTCCACAAGGGCACTTTCTCTTTCCTCATTGCCAGGCTCACAGTAGGCACTTCATACATGTTGAATTGGAAACAAGGACACGCACGCCCCGGAGTCAACGGGTTCCTTTAGTTTACACATTCAAGTCTAAAAAGAGATTATGCAAAGCATTCAGGAAGAAGACAAGGTCTGAGGAGCAAATGTGCTTAACATGACCACAAGGCCTTGGACCAAATTGGTTCATGATGGGGAAAAGTCACTGCATTCCTTTCTTCCTCTCTACAACATCTCCTACAAGTACATGAACACTGGGGTCACCTTGCAATTCAGCGCACGCACACACACACACACACACACACACACACACACACACACACACACACACAGCAAGTGTGTTCTCCACAGCATCCAGAATAAACCCCAGATCACAAGACAAGAATGCATCCTATCTGCACAAAAAGCATGCATTCCAAATGATTGCCTAGAGAAAAGCATTGTTGCAGATGGGAGACTGTAGGAGATATACTCATAGAAAAAGGAACCCCCTTGGGTGGTCCATGCTTGAGAAAGGATGGCATTCTAGTGATAGGGGAGTTCCTCTGCAAAAGCAGGGAAGTGGGCAATGCCATGGCCAGTCCCTTGAGAAACAGCCAGCAACTCATTTGGACTCTGGATGATCTTTTAGGCGGTAATGCTGAGGGAGATAGAGCTGCAGAGGAGGACGCCATAAAGTCCAGGCTGGGCTTCCTTCCCAGTGCGGCTTCCTCTCACACGACCTCTAGGAGAGCTGCGCCTTGACACCTTCGTTCCTTCAGCGATATATATGAGGGCAGTAAGAGTACTTTGAGCTGTCCCCCTTTCAAAGATGCTGAAATTTCAAAGGAAAGGTGGGTTGTAACATATAATGTTTATGTTATTGTTTCGTTGTTTTTCATGACCCCATCTAAGGTTTTCTTGGCAAAGACACTGGAGTGGTTTGCCATTTCCTTCTCCAGATCATTTGACAGATAAGGAGATTAAGGCAAACTGGGTGAAGTGACTTGTCCAGGGTCACAAAGCCTAGTAAGTGTCTAAGGTCAGATTTGAAGTCAGGATCATGAGTTGTATTGACTCCAGGCTTAGGACTCTAGCTAAATGCCCTAACATTCTTGAGACTTCAAAACATTTCTTCTGGCTTAATCCAGACCTGCATTTCAGCAATGTGAAACTCCTTGCACCAAAGCAAATTGTTACCTCTTCATATTAGGATCCTTGAGAACTGTCTGGAGCCCCAAGAAGCCATCACTGGCTCAGGATCATACAGATAATATTTGTAACAGATGGGACTTGATCTCAGACCTCCCAGGCTAAAAAAGAATTTGTCATCAATAAGTGCATAATAGAGTGACTGTGTGTGTGTGGAACACTTGGTCTTTGCCACAAAGATTTCTGATCACGCTATCAAAGCCTCAAACATTTGATAACAACAAATATCTCTCAGATAACTTTGAAATCTTCATAGCTATTCTGTGAGGTTTATGTCTGTAGAACAAAAAGCAGTGATCTTCCAGTGATACAACGTGGCTATGAATCCCAGAGCATCAAGATCTCCAAAACATAAAAATTATGGTTGACCCAAAACCAACCAGAAAATGCAAGGGGTAGGAGGTGATCATTTCCTGCTGAGAAAGGGTATAAAAGTCTTCAGAGACATTACCAAGGCTCTGTATGACAAGACACACATGGTTCTGATCACCTGGAATGGGGGATAGACTTGTCCTTTGTGGTCCCAGAGGGAAAAGCTAGAAACCAGAGATGGCAGGACTCAATTTAGACTTGATGCAAGAAGCTGGTTTCTACTGATTAGAAGTTTCAGAGAGTGGAATGAGCCATCGTGGGAGCCAGTGGACTAATTCTCATGGGATGACTTTAAACAAAGATTGGATGATTGTCATCCAAGAATGTTGTAAAAGGCATTCTTGGTCAAAGACAGTGGCTTCAAATGACTGCTGAGGGCTTACTACATTCTGATTTCCTGAAATTATGAGCTCTGATGTTGACAATAAAACTAAAGGGCTCAGTGCCTTAGACTGGCCTTCGTACCCATGAAATAGAGTAAGGTTTCTAATGTCTCTTCTCCCAAGGATTCATACAGATGAGAATGAAGAGGGAATAAGAAAGAGTTTGAGAGGATCACCCATATTGATGAACTCTCCCAGATCCACTAAAGTTACAGAGAAGAATTTGATGTCCCTCCTGGGTGTCATGGTACAAGATAGGAAGAGATAATGTTTGTTCTTCATTTTCAAAGAAGACCACAACATCAAGGAGGTGATGCTAAGACAAACACAAGAATTGGATTTGAGTGAGGGGAAGCAGGGTGGTGTGCTAAGTCACCGGTCTCATTTTCTCTTCCAGAGGCATCTGGATCCGGTGGTCAGATATGAATGAGAATTCCTGGAGATGGCCCTGGAGTTGTGAGGCAATCAGGGTTAAGTGACTTGCCCCAAGGTCACACAACTAATAAGAATCAAGTATCTGAGAATGCATTTAAACTCCTGTCCTGTCTCCAAGGCCAGTGCTCTATCCACTGTACCTCTTTACAACAGCAGTGAAGAGAAAAGAAAGTTGACTTCCATGAACTTCCATTAGATATTTTAGGTAAATGAAAGCAAATTATTTTATGGTGTTGGACATAAAGTCGCTTGAAAAAGAAAACAAAGGGTAGTAATCATTATAATCCAGAATTTTCTAGATGAATGTGACTCAGTGACAATCTAGTCCAACCCTCCCATATTTAAAAAGATTGTCCATCACAACCTACTCAATGAGTGGTGTTTGGGACTCTATTGAAGATCTAAAAGAGGTAACATCCCTCTCCCTAAAATAGGGCTCATACTACTTTTGAACCACTTTCATTGTTAGAATTTTTTTATACTTCTATCAAGCCTACATCTTCCCTCTTAGAAAAGGACTTCTTGCTCCTAGAACTCCTAGAACTGCCTCCAGAGAGGCAGTTAAGAAGGGGAAGAATGGTAGTTTTGGAGGTAGGTTACCCAGGTTGAAATTCTGGTTCTGCCACTAACTTTGCTTTTCTAGCCTTCTGTTTTCCTCAACTGTACTAGAAAAAGGTTGGAATCGAGGATTTCACAAGGTCCCTTTCATCTCTGCATCTACAATCCTAGAATCTCTCTTCCATATGACAGCCTTTGGCATACTTGAAGAAAGCCAGCATGTCCCTGCTGAGTCTTCTTTTCTCCAGACTAAGCAAGACAGGACTTTCCAAGCTTCTCTCTGCCAACTTGAACAGGTGTTCTTAGAATGCTTTTCTTTCCATCAGTTTGGCTCAGCTCGGCATGCCCAAAATCGGCTAACACAACCCATTTCTCCACCTTTTGGCCTAGCTCCTTGGTAGGACTTGATACCCGATCATTTGCTTTTAGATTTTTAGAGTTTCCCTTGGAAATTCTGGTTGATCAAATCCAGGGGGTAGCCTTAGTGATATAAGTTTTTATTTTGTTTTGTTTTGATTTCCTCCTTCATTTCCATGATCCACGGATGCAAACAACACACAAATAATACCCAGCTCAGGAGTTAGTGACCTGACTAGGCCATACTTGGACAGAAAAAGATGCAAATAGATGAGTGATTCAATAGGCCCTGAATAATGATTTGATTTTGAAATCCTGGGTGGATGGATGGTAAGAGCGAATGTCTCATTGGGCTTTCAAGTTATGATCATTGCTCTAGAACTTTAGCCATGAGGTCAATTAGCTGTTATTGAGTTTTGATGACCATAAATTAGATTATATATGGCTTATTAACATAGGAACAAGTGTACATGTTTCCATAAAATGGATACTATAAATAGCAATTTGACATTAATGTAAAATGGCATCATAAAAGTATTATGACTTTATAATAGCTCCCAGAATTCATTCTCTTTCTAATGATGGTTGGGAAGTCAGTTTGGTGATTAAATTTATAATCCTTGAGATCATATTGAATAAGAATTCATCAAAGCCCCTGGGAACATTCAGAAAAGAGAACAATCCGGAGTCAGGATAGCTGCTTTCAAACTATTTTATGGTTTTCGTGAATGGGAGGGGTTAGACTTGCTTTTCCCGGTACCTTTGAGGGCAGAGTAGGGAATAAGGATTTACAATTGGAAAGAGACAAATTTAAGTTGGGGTAAATTAGAGCTTCCCATCTATTACAGCTATTCAAAAGTGAAATGGTCTTCCTTGGAGGTAGCAGATCACCCATCATGTTCAATAAAGACAAATCTAGGAGTAAAGCTGAATGACCATCTTCCAGTGTGGTGTGAGAGGGATAGCTAGGGATGACTGCCATTAAGTCCCATCTAACTCTGAAACTGTGATTCCATGAAAAGCAAATACACTGGCTTTGTAGTCAGAGAACTGGAGTTCACATCTCACCTCTCAGGTTGGATGTGGCTGTGATCTTGGACAGCTCTCGGTTTCCTCTTCTGTAACATTAGGCAGTTGAACTCCATTACATGATCTCTTAGTTTTCCTTCCAGCTTTGGATCTATGAAGAAAGCAAGCTTTCAATACTTAAAAACAAAAAACAAAAAAAACCACCAACTAGAGAATTTCTATTTTTCAACAAAAATTCCTGAAGTAATAAAGTAATGGAGTCTTGAGAGATCAGTATTTGAAGGACATGAAAATTCGCTCAAAGAGGTTGAAAGAATTATCCTGTGATCTATGCAACTAAGTGGATTGATGTAATTATTGACCTGAATCAGGTCATGAAAATGCCTTCTCTGAAATCATTAGGTGATGTTAATAGAGGGTCCCAAGCTCCTAGGACAGCACTTTACACACCACAGGTTAATCTCATAAACATCAGGTCATAAGGAGGGTGATGATCTAATAGCCAGACAATTGTATTCATTTCCCACAGCACCTTAAACATTGCCACCAAAATAGCAGTGGTGATCAGCAAGCAAGGTTAGTTGCTGCAATTAACCATTATACTAGATCCCGGGATGCAGCCACAAAACTGATGCAATCCTTGCCCTCAGGGATCTTACACTCTAAACCTGTACACCTAGAAGAATACACAAAATACAAATGAAATGAAAACAAAGCAATTTAGGGGATGCAGGGATAGGGGTCATTTCTAAGCCCTGCTACCTCACACTTAGACCTTCCTCCTCATCCTTCTCATACCCTTTCCACCAGAACTTTATTCTCTGCCCATGGGACACAGGGCTCTAAACAGTGAACTGTCACCTCATTTTACCCAGAAATTAGACCCTTTAAACCACTTCCAAACTCTGACTCTGTGGAGATCCATTTGCTTCTTTTTCGGAGTCCTTTTTCACATTGTCTTTTTTTCAGTAGAATTAATCACTAAAAGAAAGGAACAGCATGGTTTCGTGTTTTTGTCTCCCCAACACATATTTTTTCCAAGTCACCTAACCAACCTGGGCTTTGGAAGTCACATCTACAAAATGGTAGACTAGGTGACCTCCAAGGTCCTTCTTCCTAGCTATACATCTAAGACCCTGTGACCTGTTGTCCTTACCTCATTCCCAGGGAGGCAATGGATGCATAGCACTGTGCAAACAGAGTAATATGGAAATGTCAACTATTATATTATTATATGGGCCCTCCCTGCTCTCCCTAAGTGAGCCTTAAACTGAATGAAAAATGACCTATATGAGCAATAAGGAAAAAGGGAGAATTCCAGATGAAAGCCAAGTAGGGGTCATCAGATACCTCAGAGCTAGATGAAGTAGTTACAGATGGTGTTTAAACAAGTGAAGGGTGGGGCTGAGTCCAGGTCAAAGAAAATCAGCTTCCACACCTTGGGGCTATCCCAGAAAAGGCAAAATAAGTCATGGAGACCTGACAAGGCAGGCTGTGTTGGGTTGGAATGTAGGAATCAATCAAGACATGCCTGGAGAATGCAACAACAGATTGGAACTAAGTGTAGGAATGAATATAATTTAAAGGCCCTCCCACCTGCAACCCCAAAGGGAATTACTATGACTCCCCAGAGGGCCAGATCGTGTCTCTACCTTTAGGCAGAAACAATGAAACTGGAAGATAGCCATCAGAAACCACAACCAAGGTTTAGGGGCTTCCCTTTCATTTAGTTGGGGCAGTGGCTTAGTGTGACTTTTGGAGGACAAAGTTCACTCTGGTCTCAAATGGAAATAAAGCTGACCCACCTAGGGAGGAGTAGGTACCCTGCAAAACTGAGAGAACTGGGCTGAGACTGACTGACTAAGAATGCAATGGGGAGGGTTTAAATGAATGAATGACAAATTATTAAGCACTCACTATGGTGACATAAAGTCACATTCATTATTTGCTCACTTCCCAGCTTTTATCCATTATACTGACCCCTGGTTTTTGTGGCAACTAAATTCAATCATGTAATAGGCCATTTTTCTATTTACTTGCTTTAGGTTTTCATGGTTTTCCCCTTTTCCTATTCTGAACTGAACAAACACCAATTAAAACAGGCACTTTCAAACACACAGTAGGGCAGAGAGGGAGGGTTGTATATTAAACTGAGAATTCCTACTATGGTCAGCTTGATTTTCTTCTTTAAAATATAATTGATTCAATGTGTAACTTGACAAGCTATCCTGTTTATCTGCATTCCTCTTGGTCTGATATGGTGTGTTTTATTAAACTATTCACGTTTAAATTGGAAGAGTTTCTTTGCTACCACTGCAGGCAAATACAGCCCAATATTCTAGTCCTTCTTCACCCCTGAGCAGAGCTGTATGTTGGGGCAAAAGGCGGCTCAGCTAATAAAGGCCCTACTGTATTGCATCTTCTAAGCATGTCTCCCTATTCGATTTCATGTGGCTTCGGGGTGCTTTACTACCTTTTGAATCTTCTCTCCCCTAGCATCTCCTAGGAGGAGTGGTGGGAATGTTAGAAAGGAAATCAGGAAGACAAAGAGGAGACTTGGATCAGAAACTTCCCCTGCTATGTTATATTAGCTAGGAGGAACCCTAAGGAATGGTCCTCAATTCCTACTTTTGTAAAGCCTTAATTCTGTTAATCAGTCTTAGAAGGAACACTATGGGCAGACATCAATGGCCAAGACTTAAGGCAACATATGGGCAACCAAACAAAACGTTGCAAATAAGCACATGTTTATTACCACATTTGGAATTTCTAATAAATAAGAAAAATATCCTACCCAGGGAGTTGTCCTTATTCTAAGAGTATTCAGACTCGTTCACGGTTCAGTTGAGCTGCTGTTGAGCCTGCCAAGTGGTACTTGAAACAGAAATATTAAAGAATCCATACCCGCATTGAAGGCAGACAGTCAACTTAATAGAGATCAGGCTTCTCAACAACTGCATTCAATTTGTAAGAGGACAAAAGACTTAACTATGTGACATAGCTAGTATTATAGCTTCAAAGTGATACATTTTCATACAGTCATCCATAGGGCAGGTTGGTCTCTTCCTAGTACCTTGACAATTATATTGATTGCATAAATAGATTAATCAAAAAGTATTTGTTAACCACCTACAATGTGCCAAATATTATGCTAGAAAAAAGGAATATATAAATATGAAGAAAGCAAGAAGCTCTACCACTGAAGGAAAAGACATAGTAAAATTGAATATATATATATATAAAAATATAATAAAGTTTTAAAGTGATTCATTGTTAGTCATTACAATGAAAAGCGACCTATTGACACACCCAAATCTTTCCATTTTTTTTCCATTTTTCTTCAGTGAGTCTGTTTGCATTGATGTTAGTGCTCCTCCCAATCATAGTACAGAGTGAAACCCACTCTCACCCTTCTCATCCGGTACTGTTATCATCTGTGCCCTCCCAGAGATCCTCCATAGGAGGTCCACCAAACCCTTTTAAGTCTTTTGATCTTATAGCCTGTCCCTCTGTAGTTACTCCCTTTCATTATATGACTGGCCCACCTTCCTTTCTCTCATATTTCTTTGAAATCTTTTATGCTGTTTATTTTTTCCCACAATTCAACATTGGTAATAAAACATAGCCTTCTTGCATTCACCATGTCCTTTGAGACACAATAATTTTGATCTTTTGGAGACTACGGTATTTCATGATTTACAGACCTCAATGGAAGAATATTGATGTTAAAAAGATGAGTCATGGTTTCATGCAAAAGACTGAGGGCCATTGAATACCATGTGTTGTGTGAAAAAGCAAAAATGGGACTTGGAAAAGCAGTCAGCCTGGATAAGCATGCAGTGAGGTGTTCTTTACACAGCATGACACAACCTTAAGAGCATCATGGAACCAGGTCCACAAATAATGAAAGAGGGAATTATACAAGTGCTTGGGGAGAAAAACCCCCATCGATTTTATTACTACCAAAAATAGTGATCCTCAAGAGGATATTGACAATTACTTGCCCATGTGCCTCTGTTCTCAACTCCACAAAATCTTTATTAATTGAAACACTTGTCATGGACACTATAGGTAATGTGGTATAGTGATTAGAGCTGGCCTTTCAATAAGGGAAATCCGTCTCTGATACATATCGATCTTGTGATCCTAGGTATGTCATTTAAACTTTCATTCCTCTAGGAGCTCTCTGTGACTATAGTGCCAATTTGCATTAGTAAGAGGATCCTCCCCATAGAGTGTCATCTACCAAGGAAATCCTTAGTCTAGGTCCCTATTCCTACCCTATTCAGGATATCCTTCATTATTCAAAACCTTCAGCAGGTTTTGTTAGATATTACTATGACAAATCCATCTTTATCATCACACAATTACTAGAAAAACACCCATGTGTGATTAGTTCAAACAAAATGCTCCCTTAAAAGTTTTCCTCCAATGAAGAATGCTTCATACATATCTAAATATTCCACAATTCACAGAAACAGAGGCACCTTTTTTAGGCAATCCTCTGATTATTAATTTTAAGAAAGGAATAATGCAGGAAGCTACTGGTCAAAGCTGTTTGCATTAGTCATATCATATTCATCTTAGATTCTAAATGAAAGCATGAGCTTTTTATAGGTGGTGATGCATCTCCAGATGCAGCTTTACTATGGTTGATAGCATATGGATTGTATAAGTCCTAGGGACATTGCAGCGATTCTTTATTAAATCTATATTCTCCCAAATGAGATTAGTCTAACTATCCACACAGGAAAACTCAAGTGCATGAAAAATGCCTGTTGTCTAGATCTGGATATTTGCCCTGTATTACTGATCCATCTGTACATAGATCTTGGACTAGCATTTCAGATGAACAAGAAAACCAGTCAGAATTGACAAAACCTTAAGAGTTTCTTCAAATCTCTTCACACATCACTTCTCGAATTTAGCTAAATTACTGAGTAGTTCAAATTAGAATACTTCAGACTACTTCAGTGATCCATGAATTCATATACAGCACAAATTTAAGTTCTGTATTTTCTGAGATAATTCCAATTCTGAGTAAAGAAATTATATTGTAGAAAATTATTGACTTTTGGTGAACACTGTGCCCATGTAGTTAAGTAAGAACCAAGGCAATATGATCATACATACCTGGTCTTTTGGTCAAATTTCCCCTCCCCTGGGGACTAGTATAGTATAGTAGAAGGAACACCTTATTTTACATCAGAATCAAGAGGGCCTGGCATCAGTCATGCCTCTGATACTTATTAGCTGTATAACTCTGAGTAAGTAATTTACTGTTTCCTGGCTTCATTTCAATCCAACATGCATTTATTAAGTTCCTACTATTTGCAAGGAATTCTGCTGGGTGTCAAGGATACAAAGATTGAAATGACACAGTTCTTCCTGCCCTTGGAAAGCTTTCACTCTACCCACAATCCAACGTATACATAGATAAATAGAAGCAGAGATATAGAAAGTAAGACAGTCATTTTTCAAGAGAGAGTGAAATGCAGTAGGTGCTTTAGTGTAAATTCTCTCTAAGTCATTATTATTAATTTCTTTTGTCCTCACACATACCTAACTTATAACAGACTTGCTGCTAAAATGTAATTAAGGAAAAAAGAAGTTTTCCTGTAGGTTCTTGTGCCAAGTGCTTTTCTCTGAGGCCAAACAGAACACATTAATCCTTCTTCCACTGGAAAGTCTCCTAGATATTTGAAAGTTGCTATCTTTTCTTTCCTAGGCTAAAGATCTGCAGTTTGTCCAAAAGCTCAAAGCCTTCAGAGTCCATGGAACCAAGTTTTTGACTGTTGCTTTCTGTCTTCTATCAATCAACTTTATCTTATTTTTTATATTATTTTTTCTCATCTTAATAAATGGTGTGAAAATATTGGGCCTAACTTGGTAAAAAAAAAAAAGAAAAGAAAAAAGAAAGAATGAAGGAAGGAAGGAAGGAAGGAAGGAAGGAAGGAAGGGAGGAAAGAAGGAAGGAAGGATGGAAGGAAGGAAGGAAGGAAGGAAGGAAGGAAGGAAGGAAGGAAGGAAGGAAGGAAGGGAGGGAGGGAGGGAGGGAGGGAGGGAGGGAGGGAGGAAGGAAAAGTTGTCATCACATAGTGTCAGATAGGGATAGGACAAGGGACAGGTATACTCTAGGAGATCAATCCTATTGGTCCTTGCCTGTCCCCTCAGAACAATATGACAGATGAGAAGAATGGAATCAGGAGGAAGAATCCAGATATAAGTGAGAGAGTTTCCTGAAGCATCTAAGAGGTTACAATAAAGTCCTTGATTACACAGTTGTGTCATGTTACATGGATGTGTGATTACATAAGGGGAACCTGGATGGTACAGTGGATAGAATGTCAGGTCTGGAGTCAAGAACTTCTTGGATTCAAATCTATTCTCAGATTTATTAGGTGTGTGATCCTGGGCAAGTCACTTAACTCTTTTTGCCTCAGTTTCCTCATCTGTAAAATGATCTGGAGAAGGAAATGACAAAGCATCCCAGTATCTCTATCCAAAAACCCCAAACGGGGTCATGGAGAGTGGGACATGACTGAACAAGAACAGAAATAACAGCAACAACAAAAACAACAGCAACAATTGGTTACATATCAAAACAAAAAGAAAAAAATCAGCTTCAACAGCAGGTTGGTTGAACAAATTCTGGTTGATTAAAAATCAGCTCTCCCCCAAAATACTTTAATTTCCCAGTGTCCTGTCACAGTTGCAATTTTGACCTAGAATATAAACATCTTAAGGGGAAAGATGGCTTTATTTTGGTTTTGTGTCCCTTGCTAAGTGCTATACCAAATACATAGCAGACCCTTAAGAGATGCTTTTTAATTAATTGCTGCCTTCCATGATCCTAGAGCTGGGTTCTTTAGCAGAATCTCCAGATCCACGGATACCTAGCTATTTAACATACCAAACCTTTGACATCCCGAGACATTGTATTCTAGCTCCTGGGAAGAGGTATTATCAAATGGAATATTATTTATAAAGCCCAGTGTCTGGTACATGGTAGGAGCTTAATGAATGCTTATTCCCTTTTCCTTCCATTCCTGGGAGAAGGAAATCTTAGGAGGAGGAAATTCTTAAGATTTGCGGTACCTAGTCTCATTTCTTTGTGTGCATGAAGACTGCTGAGAACCAGGGGGTGGAGGCAGTTTATATCAAAAGGAGATTCTAGATTGATCTTTGCCCATGACCTTCTGGAGTACTCTCCCCCTATCCCTGCCCTCCAGCTTCCATCTCCACCTCTCCTTGGTTCTAGGCATTCTACCAATATCTTGGCACAAGAAGACCCCATATATCCATTGCTTGGACAGGCAGAAGATATGGAAATGGAAGGGAAATCCTCCATCCCCTGGGGTGGCAGGAAATATTTCAAGTGCATTTCAGAGGCTATTTCCTTAAAGAAATTCCAATCCACATGATTAAGGTTTATGGTAGTGGACCCCAGCTGTATTATGGGTTAAATAGATGTCTGCTGGCTAGTCTGAGTCTCCAACCATTTAATGGAACCTTTTTTTCCTTGAGAAATTGGATTCCAAGTTCCAAACTAACAAACAACACACTTCTGAAAACCAATCCTTCAGAAACTAGAATCTCCCTGTGTACACCTGTCAATCTTTAAAACTTCAAATAAGACATTTATATAATACTATATCTAGGCACTGTGCTAAGGGCTTCACAAAATTATAATAATGAAGATAACAACATATAACATGTCTATAGCACTTTCAAAATGGCAAAATGAATTCTCATATCCCCTCATTGGTTTCTCACTGTAGCCCTATGAGGTTGGTACTACTACTATGGAGAATAATAGCCATTATTTATGTAGCGTTTTAAGGTTTGCAAAGGACTTTAGCCATGTCATCACATTTGATCCTCACCATGACTCTGGAAAATAAGTGCTCTTACTAACTCCTACTCCGAGATTAAGTGATTTGCCCAGGGTCATACAACTAGGAATTGTATGAGGTAGGACTTCCTTGATGCAGATATTCCTTCAAATTCCTTCAGAAGACCAGAGCAGTGATGATAACTTGGGAAACCAGGGAAGCATGTTTGGATTGGAGGAAAAAAGGATTGGAGGCTGTGGGGAGTCAAGTGAATAAGTTAATGAATACTTATTAAGCTGCTGTTATATACCAGGCAATGTAGTAAATACTAGAAGAACAGGATTGTCTGTCAGAGGTTAGGAACAAGAGGAAGGGATGGAATGATAAATAGTTACAGTCAGAGGAATTTGGAATTATGGACTATGGAAGTGGAAGTCTTGTGGACAATGATGAGATCAAGATTATATACTAGAGTGATAGCAGAAAGGAGAAGATGGAATATGTGCCTTTCTGCATTTTCTCTATTGTAATGGACCCTGACAACTATTCCCTGTGTTATAAAGACTCACATATAATTTGCATGAGTACCAGTAGATGCTATTATATAAATTTATTTCTGGATGTGTAGCCATTTTTCATATGACTTTCCTACTATTACCACACAAGTCTATATTTCTTCCACAGAACTTTTTGTTATATTGAAATTTGGAAAGCAGAGACACTGAGCTGTCCAATGAGGTCTAATATCCAGACAAGAGTAAGGTTCCATCAGCAGAAAGCACACTATATATATCGGCTAAAACAAAGAAGAATAGATCCTAGGAGCCAGGACTCAAGAGTGTGAAAGGTCGGCTAAGACATATCTCAAGATGAAGAATTGGTCAGGGATCTGTTCAAAGCATCTCAGTAACATGGGTCTGATTAATAGGCTTGATGCACCAATGGCAGTGATGGAGCTTGGCAATGATCCAAAGGCTTTCTGCATTGGAACTTCTTACTATATTTCCTATCAGGACCAAAACTATTCACAAATCATAATTGGAGCTCTTAACCAAAGTGTGAAATAATGAGCAAATTCCCAAATCTAAATGGATGATGTAGTGAAGGTTAGGAACAAAGCATTTTCAGGGTGAGACTGTGAAAGGAATGCAAACCCTGGATTCTAGAAGACCTGGGTTCGAATCCTGCATTGTGGCTCTTAGCTGGGTGATCATGAACAAGTCACTTGTCCTGAGTGTCATGCTTCTCATATGTAAAATGCAAATCATTATATCACTGAGGGACTTTGTAGGGCTCAAGTGAAATAATATACGTAAAGTGGTTTTCATATCTTAAAATATACACATGCTATCTACCTCTACCTCTATCTCAGTCTCTCTGTGTGTATGTCTATCTGTGCGTTTGTCTGGGCTTGTCTCTCTCCCCTCTCTGTCTCTATTTCTGTCTCCTCTCTTTTCTCTCCTCATTTTTCTCTCTTTCTCTGTCTCTCCATTTGCTTGTCCATTTCTGTCTTTCTGTTTGTTCTCTCTCTCTCTCTCTCTCTCTCTCTCTCTCTGCCTTTCTGTCTATTTGGCTCTGTCTCTCTCCTCACTGCTGTATATCTATCTCTCCCTCTCTGTCTCTTTCTGTTCTGTTTCTTTCTCTCTGTCTCTGTCTCTCTTTTCTTTCTCATAGACATACACACAAATATGCGACTTATTACAGATTTTGGTCCTTCTCACATGACAGCCCCTCATTCTTTCTCTCTAAATTCCAACAGAGTGATCCCTCTGTCCTCCCTGTTCCCCAGCCTTAAAGCTTGGATCTCTCACACACTGATTTTCTCTGCATCACCTCTCAGTCATCAGTCAGATAATGTCATCCCGTGTCTTCATTTTTATTTTCCTGCTCTCAGTTCAGTCCAGTCCAGTCCTCTTTCCTTCCCACCTGGATTACTGGGATAATCTATTAGCTGGTTCCTCTGCTCATCTCTGGATATTCAACCTTAAACACAATTTTCATCAAATCACTCTCCTGCTCACTAGTAATGACTTCTTGTGGCCTACCGTATGGCATCTACATTCCTCAGTCCTCAGTGGTGGCCTTCCACTATCTGCTTCCTTTTCTCCTCCCACCTTCCCAATCTCTCTCATTACTTCCAAGAAAAGTTTACTTTTCCCATCTCATCTGGACCAGTCCTTGAGTGAGAAGGGAAAGTGGGCAGGATAGGTGACTTCAAGAATTTCCAGAGTTATGTGGAAGACTGATTAGACCTGTTGTCCTGGGCTCCAGAAGAGAGGATTTAGAGCAATGTATGAAAGGCAAAGGGCCCCAAATAGGTTTAATGACAGCAAAACAAACAACTTCTTAGCAATTAACAGGATTCAGAAGTGAAATGGTCTGCCTTTGAGAAGGGACCTCGCCACTGGAGATCTCTAAACAAAGACTGGAGGACCAGGTAGCATTCCATGTGTGTTACTAAGATTCTCAGTAATCCAAATCAGAATCCTGACTTGCTGGGTGGGAACGGGACAAATGTTCTAGCTCTGTGTTACATCATCCTGGCTTTGCAAATGTACCACAGCAAAGGGTTGTCTCTGGGAGTCAGCAAATCAGGATTCCTTGTTCTATATGGACACACAGATAAAATTCCGGGGAGGGCTACACCATTCACAGGACAGAGGAAAGTGGAAAATTAAATGACAACTTACTCCAAAAAGGCCTCTTTTATTACCACAATTTACTGTTCTGCACTGGAATAGATTTCTCAAGGCAAGGTAAAGTTTGCAGGCTTCAGAATGGGCCAATGGAGAGGACTTGTATTGTGTCCTCAGGCTTTATTTGAAAGTGGCCTAGATTAGGTCACAATGAGGCTAAAAATTATTTCCAAAAACAGAGAAGACTTTGCTGCCATTTAGACCTCCACAGCCCACAGCATCTCATCATCCAAGAGTAGAGATGCCAGGTGGAAGTGGATACTTTATGCTGGGGTAACATGGTGCAATGGAAAGGATATTGGATTTTAAGTTAAGAGACCTTGGCTCAGATCCCCACCTGTATGAACTCGGGCAAATTATTTAATATCTCTGGGTCTGTTTACTCACAAAAAATGAGGGGCTTGAACCTCTTAGATTTCATTCACTTCTGAATGTGTGTGCCAAAGGGGAAGGTTCATTGTCTATAGGAGGGACCAGAAAGCTACTGTTGACTCCACATAATCCCTACCAAAGTTAACTCCTGCCTCCTTCCCTGCCCTGCTCTGCCTGGAAAAGCCATCCTTAGAACCTGAGTGATTCATTGACCGCATGATGGCCTACCCAGGAAATCCTCAGAGCTTTGCCTTCAAGGAGGAGCCTTCAGATTGATTCACTCACAGCCATCCCCTTCACTCTCTATTTTCTCAGCTGTTGTCCCTGTCCCATTCTGGTGAGTCCATAGGATTCATGAGGTCTGAGACCCGAGAACCTCTCCTCTCCATTACTCCTCCTCCTCCCCAATCTCCAAACCAATAAATCTTTCCGTCAACTTCTGCCATGGACTTCATCACTCAGTCAGATTTACTTCTGCCACCTAGCATTTTTCCAAAATGATTGAGAAGAATGAGAGTCTTGCCTGACTAGGTCTCCTAGATAGTCCTTCCGCTCCTCCCTTGGATTCTGTGACTCTAGTCTTCCTTGGTTCTCCTACATGTCTGACCTTTGCTTCTCCAGCTCCTTTGCTGGATCATAATTTTAGAACTGAAGTGCTGTTGGAGGGTCCCTGGACCAAACTCCTCATTTTGTTGATTAAAAATCCAAGACCCAGAAAGATTAAGTTACTTGTCTAAGGTTATAAAAATAATCCACTCCCTACTTTGTACTATTAAGAGAGTTTCTTATTCCCTTTCTCCAGGGTCTCCACCTTGAGCATGGGCCAGGTTGGGCATTCCCCTTCCTTGCAAAGCCAGGATGATGGAAGGGAGGCTTCATTCCCCTTCCATGTGGTCTCCTGTCTGTATTTCATGACCATGGCATGCTTTCTTCTCTTCCCTCTCCCTTCCCCCACACCCCTTCCAGATTCATTTGATGTGTTGTCTTCCCAAATTTGAATGTAAGCTCCTTTAGGCAGGGGCTGTCTTCTTTCTGCTTGTTTTGTACCATCAATTCTTTGTGCAATTAAATAAATGCTTACTGACAGTCATGGCCTGCTTTCGGATATAGAATCAATGTAGTTACATAGAAGCAGCAGAAAAGAAATCGAGTCTCTTTTCTCTGTATAGAATGCTCATTAATGTTAATTATAGCTATGCTGGTGTTTCTAGAGCAGAAGATGGAAAAAATATTCCTATTTGTCCTTACAAGTAACAGTCATATGTTTAGCAGCTGGGACTTGCCTAGACCCTCATTTATTATAATACCAATGACTACCTTTACTGTGTTTCCACAAAAACCACAAACTATTTGGCTGGGCTCTGGCCTGCCATCTTTAATAAATCCCATTATTCTTCTTGTAATAATTCATTAATTTTTAAAGGAAAAAACTTAAATTCAAGTATGTCCCCCAGATGAACAGAAGGGGTTCTGGGGAGGCAGGCAGGTTCCATCTAATCGAGAAGATGTGTAACCCAAGTTAGACTTTGGATAAGTATTGTCCAAGCCAGAAATCAGGGAACTCCCAAGCCCTTATTCTCTTGGCATAAACTATCTCCCTCACCTTGGAGGGGTATGAATGTTATTTTTAAAAAAATATTTCTCAGGGATTGCCTACTGTGGTACTGGTAATGAAAGGTACTTTTAGTGTTATGTCATTAGTAGTGGAGAGCAGGGACAGTCATAATTAGCCATTTTGATGCTAGGTCAAGTTGTAGGAAACACAACTGGGTCAAATAGAATCAATATGATCTCAAATTAACTCTAATTCATTCATAGGGGAAATACTACAAGTATTTAAATTATTAAGGTTAATTCTATTTATTGGGAAGGAAAATGAGTGACTAGAATGCTGAGGACATAGAATTTGAGGATTGGAAGGGACCACATAGATCATCCATCTTCTGGAATTTGGGGTTCCATGAATTTTTCTTCTTCAGTAAAAAGACTAGGGCCAGGGTCCCTATCACTTGAAGCATGGCAGGGAAGATGGCTTGCATTTATGAGGAGGTAGTGTCACTACTGCTGGAGGAAGGGTTGGAGAGATGTGGGTCTACCTTGAAGGCAGAGAAGGAAAGGGAAACCCTAGAGTACATAAAAGGATTTCTTTAGTAGGTGAAGGGTGTGAACAGCTGTAGTCCTTTGTCCCCACAGATGCCAAGAATCTGAACCTTCTCTTTCCTAATTTCTATTTGTATCTAAAAAAAGTCTGGCATTAGAATCCCCAAAGTAGAAACCTTTGCACAGACCAGCATCCCTGAAACCTGAAACTCACCTTCTCTTTCTGACTGTTATCCTTCCTTATGCTGTTGTGAGGGAGGGAACTCTAGTAATAAGTGTTTGCGCCCTTTCTAGATCAGCTGCCTGAGTCAAAGCTCCAGGCACACTGTCCTAGTTATGGCTCTACTACTTAGGCATTGGGCACTGAGTTTATTTGGAGGAAGAAGACCTATATCTGAATTCTAGTCTTGCCAATTATCTGGGGAAAATCTCTTAATCCCTCAAGGCCTCAGTTTCCTCATTTGTGCAGTGAAAGGATTAGGTGCCACATCTCATCAGTGCCCTCTGCCCCTCTGATTGCAGGGTAGAGAGAAACTCTTCTTCCCAAACCATCATTTAAGGAGGGTGCCCAGGATGGGAATCTCTTAATTTCCCACATGGCTATAGCCCTTTTGACTTCTCCATTGTACCCTCCCTTTCAGCTTCCTTTTGTGAGTTGTCTTCTCCCATTAGACTGCAAGCTCCTTGAGGACTTCCTTTTTTGTATTTGTATCCTTAGAACTTAGCACAGTGCCTGGCCCAAAGTTTTATCAATTGACTGATTTACTGGAAAATTAATCAATTCTGGATAGAGACTGAACTAAAATCCATCTTTATACTTTTTATGAGAGAAAAACAGCTTAATAAGTAAATAAAAAGTACAAATACAATTTAAAAGAACTCTAGAATACCATATCTAGAGCTGAAAACTTAGAGCCCATCTCATTCCATCCTTTCCTCGGTGGGGACACTGAGGCCAACAAAGGTACTGGGTTTGCTCTCCACAAAGTGATGGATTTATTTTCCACATTTCTGAGGTTCTCTTTTACAGAGAAAGCACAGATCTCAAAGGGTGAGCCGCACCCGACCTGCTTAGCTATACCAAACACACAATATTCTTATATAAAAGGATGATTATTTTAAGGAATTTTTAGGAATTTAGGAATTTTTATATCCCTGTGGGGGATATAATTTTGTCCCCCATAGGGTCAAAAGTGAGCTGACATGTCAATGGTGCAGGAACATGGTGAGAAAACTCCCTCTATCTTCTGTGAAGCTTACAGATCTAGAGAGAGTCTAGGGGAACCCTGGGGACTCTGGTGCTTTACTTTGTATGCATCTAAAGTCGGACATCTTAGGGTTTCATGATCAGTTCTCCATTCCCCACACCACTCTGAGTCTCTACATCTATCTCAATACTTTTATTTAACTAAACACGAGCAATTTTTTCACTACTAGTGGAATATTAAATTATTTTTAAAAATAGTCATAAAATATGTCCTAGGACCATTTCTAACTGAAATTCACTGAAAAGATAACAGGAATACTTCCTATTTAATAGCAATCAATCCATCAATATTGAATTATTGATATTCAATGCTATGAGCCAGGCTTTGTACTGGAAATGCAAAAACAGGTAAAAGACAGCCCCTGCTCTCAAGGAGTTTCAAATCCAATTTATATTAAGCATTATGACTTGGCAAATCATAATGCTTCAAGGAAGGTGGTGCAAATCTGGCTCCTTCCTGGCCTGGTATGGTTAAGGCTGAGGGCACAGAAACTGGCAACCTCATGAACTCCCCCTGGGTTTCTTGCTCTGGGGTTTCCAGTCTCCTTAATAGGAAAACAAATTGCTTAGTGCTGTCAATCTAGCCCACTTTGGATTCCTGAGAAATGATTCTATTTTTGGCTTTAGTGTGAGGGATCTTTCCCAGTGGCTGGTAATAGGAGGGGTTAAGGGGGGGAGGGGAGAGATCAGTTGGGGAAGGTAGGTACAAAGGGCATCCAGAATTCAAATGTTCAAATGAGAGACAGGTGTGGACTGGGAATGCTCAAGCATCACATACTTGGAGAATGATTGTAATCAATTCAGTGTATAACATTGGACCATTTGTAATAAGGATCTGCACTTACTGTTCTATTTTTCACCACCACCCTGAGGTACCCCAATGAACCTGAGTAGTCCCATTTGATTCTGGTAGCTTCTTGATCAGGAACCAGTCCCCTGCTTAGGGAGGCAAGGACAGGAGAACATCAACTTCCTTTTGAGATATCACAAGACCCTCTACCAAAGAAAGAAGACATACAGAAGAGCTGGTTACAACCTAGACTCAAACTTACCTGAAAGATCATGTATCCACAAAGAAGGGTCCAGGAGAATGGGGGGGGGGGAGTGATGGTGGAAGAAGATCTCCCTCCTACCCTTTGAAATCAGAGAATCATTCTTTTGCCTCAAGGTTGGCAACATGTATGTGGTAGGACTCATTGCTTTCAGGATCAGTCATTGCTTAAACATTTTTGTGCTTCACAGAAAGGAGTCAGAGGAAATCTGTGACAACTCTGAGATGAGACTGGAGGTAGAGAGGGCTCATCTACCACCCAAGTAGTTACTACAAGAGGAGATTACTCCCATTTTGCAGCTGAGGAAACTGAGATTCAACAGGGCTACTTAATCTGCTCATGGTCACATAGAGAATAAATTAATAAATGGCACCCCTTCAAATCCAGATGTTCTGACTCTAAAGTCAGGGCTCTTCTGACTGTGATTTTCTCATACATTCAGTAGCCATTCAACTTGTGAGCATTGACATCAGCTTGTAAATTCCTCACATGGATTCTATAAGTCAAACTATGTAAAGTTAACACATGTGATAACTTTTTTCATAAAAAGGGATAGACTTCTTTTAAGATTCCATAATTCAAGTAATATATATACATATACATATACATATATACATATATATGTATATATCCTCTCTGAAGGAGTGAGGGTTTTTTTACTCTTTTTGTTTTAGGGTTAGAAATATATCCTTATTCATTAAAGTCTAACTTTTTGCAAGAAAAAGCATATCGTTGCAATTGGCAGAAGGGTCTGTAGTCTGACTTCTTCCTTTTAACATTCTCGGGGACTCTCCTTCCCTTTCTGAGCCTGGAACATATCCAGGAACCATGATGATACCGCTCTGGCCCGATCTCCCAGGAAGGAAGTCCAGGCTGTTTGATGTTAATGAATGTTTCCTTATTATCGTGATTCGGAAGCCTCCTGGGTGACTGAACGGCAGCTCATCCTTCACACTGGTGCTTCAAACACATGCCATCATCATTCTAAGACACTGAACATATGGCCTCAACTTGTGGATCTAAACAAGCTTACATCTTTAAGTTAGCTCAAAATCTGTCTCAAAGGCCGTGTTTCTGCATTTAAACTATCTTCTAGGGATGGTGCTTCATGCTAAAATAGTTGACATTCACAGAAAACTTATGCCAATCTCTTTTTTGACCCTCATTCCCATGACTTGGGTCCTACTAGCATAATTATGCCCATTTTCCAGGTAAGGAATGGAAGGTCTGAGAAGTTTGATGACCAACACAGGGTCTAGGTTTTAAGCCCTAAAACATAGTGGATACTTAGTAAATGCCGGATAATGCTCATGACCATTAGTCAAGGCTCAAACCTGAGTTTTCTGATACCAAAGCTAATACTCTCATTATTATACACCTTTTCACAATAATAAACCAGTCAACAAACTGATATTGCCAGAGGATGTCAACAAAGGAATGGCATCTCCATCAAGTATTGGGACCTAAGCTGGAAGGGATCATAGAAATCCTCTAGTTCAATCTTTCCATTTTTATAGGTGAGAAAATGGAATCTCAGAGAAATTAAGTGGCTTATTTCAGAGGGACACAGACCCTACTAAGATTTGAACCCTGATTCTCTTTTCTACAAAGGCAGCCAGATGGCTCAGTGGATAGGGTGTTAGGCCTGGAGTCAGGAGACCCAAGTCAAATTTCACGTCATACACTTACTAATTGTGTGACTTGGGCTAGTCACTTAACCTACATTTTCATAGGAGGCAGCTAGGTGACTCTGAGTTTAGAATGGACTTAGAGTCAGGAAGACTAGAGATCAAATCCAGCCTCAGATATGTATTAGCGGCATGACCCTGGGCAAGTGATTTAATCTCTGTTTTCCTTAAGCCATTGGAGAAGGAAATGGCAAACTCCTCCAGTATCTTTGCCAAGAAAACCCTATTGACAACAAGATCCATGGGTCATGAAGAGTCCATCAGAACTGATTCACTAAGTAACCTCTTCACTACAAATACTCAGATCGTTCCACCACAGACAAATTCATCAACCCTTTCCACCTACTCAAATTTGCACAAGCCTCCTCTTCCTCAAAACAAATAACAGTTGTGCGTCCCCCCCCCCCCACTTCAACCACCGGCACATGCACCACAAACCTTTTCTCGCTTATCTACAAAAGCAAAACTTAAAAACCACCTGGGCCCTACCTCTGAAAATTTGCGGTCTAAAAATAGTAGTGAGAACAAGTATTTGTGAGATCTGACAGTAAATTGGGAGATAGATTTCCATCTCAATCTCATTGCTTTATAGTCTGACCTACAGGAAAGGGAAGGCATCCCACCCCCACTTTCCCCTAAATAGCTGGTAATTATATAGCATTTGACATCTGTGGCACTTGGGGCATCCTCCCTCTTGCATGTGCAGGGAGAACATGTGTAGCTAAGGTATGCGTGTGGAGGGACAACTTTTGCCTCTGACACTGCAAGGCCACCATTGCCTTTTGGTGATGCTTGGATGGAGCTGCTCCCCAGTGCTCTGGTCTTGCCTATTCTGCAATCCTTGCTCGGTGGTTCTCTGACTCCCTTAAGCAAATGACTTAATTGGAGTCCTCCTAGAAGGGGTCATCTCCTTGAGGTTTAAGCTTCAGCTCTTTACTGGAGGCAGGTCCTTTAAATAGCAATAGCTAAGAAGTCCCTCTAGGCACTTAAAGATTCTCATTTCCTTCTTCTTACAATAATCAAGATGTCTATACTCAGCCAGTCTGAATTAGGCCAAGGAAGTCCCCTTCTTTTCCTTTGCATTCTTGGAGCCAACCTACCCTCTTTAAATATCAATTTTAGATATCACCTTTCAATGACTGTCATATACTTTCTGACTCTCATGGCCCTTCTCCAAGATTCTTTGAACACCCCATGGGAATAAAAGAGACCCTGCAGAGGAAGAGAAAGTCACTTGACCCTTCTTCAACCCTTTGTTCCAAGTTTCTGCTTTGGGCAGCAAACATTTCAGGGTCTGAGCTCTTCTAAATAGCCGTATTAATTCCTCTCTAGGTCCTATTCTGGATTGCCATAGATTTTATCTACCAGGCCCCTCCTTGGGGACCTTCTCCCTCCACCCATCTCAGCTCTTTTATATGTATTGTCTTCCTTTAGAGTGTAAGCTCCTTGAACATGTGTGCAGATGTTTGTAGAAATATGCAGGCCTAGTTCAGAGATTTTGCAGGTTCAGTTCCAGACTACCACAGTAAAGCAAATGTGGTAATAAAGTGGAGGGTTTTGCTTTCCCTGTGCATATAAAAGTTATATTTATACTCTACTATAGTTTATTAAGCGTGCAATAGTATTATGTCTGGAAAAAAACAATGTAATACCTTAATTAAAAATACTTCATTGTTTTGAAAAATGCCAATCATCTTCTGAGTTTTCAGTGAGTTGTCATCTTTTTACCACGGGAAGGTCTTGCCTCCATGTTGATGTCTGTTCATTGATCAGGGTGGTCACTGAAGGGTGAGTTGACTGAGTCCGTTTCTTACTTTCTTTCAATCTTTCTTACAATTTTTCATGAAAGATTTCTTTGCAGCATGCAATACTCTTTGATAAGTTTACTCATCCTCGAACTTCTTTCAAAAGTTGAGGCACTTCTCTCAAACTCTGCTACTGCTTTATCATCTAGGTTTATGTAATATTCTTCAGTATTGTTGGTTCTCAGAGGATAGAGGGGTCTGAGTAGGAGAGAGATGGGGATAAGGTCGGTCAGGGGAGCATTCAGAACGCACACCTTTATCAATTAAGTTTATGTCTGGGATGAGTGTGGTTTGTGGCACCCCCAAACAATGACAACAGTAACATCAAAGATCACTGATCAGAGATTACTATAACAGATACATTAATAATGAAAAAGTTTGATATATTAAAGAACCACCAAATTGTGACACAGAAACATGATGTAAGTAGGTCTGCCTTTATGTATATGTGTCTATTTTATATACATTTAATAATAATAGTTGTCCTTCACTCTTGAAGAAGACCATGACATCAGGGAGGTGATGCCATGACAAGCACATGAAATGGATTTGAGTGAGGGGATGTTGTGCTACATCACTAACCTGTTTCTCCTCCAGAGTCATCTGGATCCAGCAGTCAGATCTGAATTAGGATGACTAGGTGGCCCTGGAGGTGAGGTAATCAGGGTTAAGTGACTTGCCCAAGGTCAAACAGCTAGTAAATGTCTGAGACCCAATTCAAACTACTGTCCTCCTGACTCATGGGTGTATGTATCGTTTGCACTTAGATATTCTCCATGCTTAGCACGGTGTCTGGACGTAATGGGAGCTCAATAAATCCCTATTTACTTGATTTACTTAGTGCTGCAAGGTAGACCTTCTTGATATCACCAGCCTCATTTTAAACATGAATTACATGTGAATGAAATGCAACCTGCCTAAGAAAGGTCCACAGTATCAAAGTGTTAGAAGTGGGATTCAAAGCTAGTCTCTTCTGCCATGCTGCCTTTGAGGGTTTTCATCCTGAATGGCCTCCAATATTTCCATTCCTTTCTACCCTCACCCTCCACTTAGTCTTCTTTGCCTCCCAGAGGCATGCCTTCCTAGCCCCATTTCCCTGATTGTCTGCTGCTCCCCAACCCTTCTCTACGTCCTCCAAGGATTTCTTCATGACCTTCTAAGGTAATGGGCCACCTTGCCGATGGTGAGTCAGTCTTCAAGCAGCTCAGTACCATCCCTGCCCATGCCCAAAGCTGCTCCATTTCTTTGTTTCCTCAATGGATCCACATAGAGTGGGTATGAGGGACGTAAACCCTCCTCCCAAATACTTCTCTTATTAGCTCTAGTGTGCTGGCCTTGAGAGTGAAGGTAGTTGTGGACTCACTGATCCCAAGATTATTTCTATCTCCTCTGAGATTTCACTTGACTCATGGCCATCTTAGCAATAAAAACCAAGTCAGTGTGATTATAGAGACATCTCATCGGAGAGAATTCATTCAGTTTGAGAAACTTTAAGTGAATATTATTTACCAGACATTGTGCTAGGGTCTGGAAAAGTTAAGACAGTAATTGGACAGTCCCTGCACTCCCTTCTTCTGGAGGATACGATATTGCCAAGTACGTTAATGCAAGAGAATTTGAGGAAGGAGTGTGTGGGGAACTGTGGGGAATCAGAGAGAGCTTCATGGAAGCTGAAGCTTTGAAGGAAGAAATATAAACGAGGGTACCCTGGGCAATGGGGGTGAAGTGGGGCAGGCAACTTCTGAAAAAGTTCAGGAATGAGAGAGAAGGTGGAATATTGAATTTGAGGAATAGTTAGACCGAAATAGTGACCTTGTCCCTTAGGTGCCCTGTGGTTCATCAAGATTTGTAGGGTTCTTAGAATTTATATTGACTAAGAGACATTTGGGTCAGGAGAAATTTGGGGTCAGGAAAGACTGACACCTGTTTTGTGTCATTGAAGAGACACAAAGAGACTTGCTTCTTCATTGGTAAATTTGTAAACCTGATCTTACAGGTTTGTTGGGAAGAGGAAGGCATTTAAGTAACCCTTAAAATGTGAGTTGTTAATAGTGAAGTCATAAGTTTTTTTTTTTAGGTTTTTGCAAGGCAAACGGGGTTAAGTGGCTTGCCCAAGGCCACACAGCTGGGTGATTATTAAGTATCTGAGGCCAGATTTGAACCCAGGTACTCCTGACTCCAGGGCCGGTGCTTTATCCACTACACAACCTAGCCACCCCATAAGGTTCTTTTAAGAGAAATCCTTTTTTCTTAATTTTTTTTCAAATCTCCTAGTTTCTAAAAGAGACACATACACATATATATTAAAACTAGTTTGTAGGGGGTAGCTAAGTGGTATAGTGGATAAAGCACCGGCCCTGGAGTCAGGAGTACCTGGGTTCAAATCGGTCTCAGACACTTAATAATCACCTACCTAGCTGTGTGGCCTTGGGCAAGCCACTTAACCCCGTTTGCCTTGCAAAAACCTAAAGAAAACCCAACTAGTTTGTAAAGTACAGCTCCTTTCACATAGTCGGTACTTGAATAACTAGTGACCTTCATGCTGCCATTTGCAGGTAGGTAGTGGAGTGGATGGAGCAGTGGACCTCTAGTCATTAGGCTCAAATGCATTATCAGTCACTTACTAGCAATATGACCCTGGGGAAGTCACTTTACCTCTATCTCAGTTTCCCCATCTGTAAAATGGGGGGTAATCATGCCACCTACCAAAACTGCCAAGGATGTTGTTAGGACCTCATGAGATACAATTTATAAAGCATGGTAGGTGTCTTCCTTTCTATTTTTTGATTTCCATTTTTCCTGCCTTTCCTTCAAATATTGTTATGTTTCCCACCTCTCTCTGGGTCTGGAATGCTCTCCCTTATTCACCTGGACTTCTAGGAATCCTGGGATATTCAAGACTCAGTCCAAATGACATTTAAGACCTTTCCAGAGTCATTATTAGCTCTCTGTCCCTGCCTCTTAATCAATTTGGGGTTGATTTATCTTTGTGCATGTAGTTTCCCTTGGAAGAATGTAAAACCATTATGGTTTGGCACCATTTTTAGTTTTCATCCTCAGTCTTGCTACTGTCTCTGATAAATAGTAGTTGCTCATTGCATGCATGTTCAGTTGAGTGAGGGGGAGGGGAATAAGCATGTAGATAGTACCTACTGAATACTAGTGCTAAGTGCTTTTTACAAAGATTATCTCATTAGATTATCACAACAACCCTTAGGTAAGGGATGAAGCAGAGCAGCTCTGACCTCAAGGGGTCCCCAAGGTGGAACCTGTTGAGAAGGAAGGTAAGGGGTAAAGCAGAGCAGCTTTAACCTCAAGGGGCTTCCTAAGGTAGAGCCTAATGGGGGGAAAGGTGAGAGGTGACACAGGGCATCCTGGGGGTGGGGATAAAAACTTGAAAAAGCACAGAAAAAAAGGAAAGGGAGAATTTTTTTTGAGTTTTTTTTAAATTTGTTTGATTGTTTTTAAAACTCATCTTTCCATTCTTTCTGCATTTGACTTGAAAAAGCACAGAAAAAAAGGAAAGGGAGAATTTTTTTTGTTTTTTTTTTAAATTTGTTTGATTGTTTTTAAAACTCATCTTTCCATTCTTTCTGCATTTGACGTTGAGATCATTGTGTGACTGTTTCTTTATCTGAAAGCTGTGAAGTTGGGTGGGGAGGGGAAGGAATCATACTATAAGATCTTTACACCTTTCTCCCTCGAGGGACAGGAGACTGCCTAAGCTGGGTGCTGGAAACCACAGAGATTCTTAGCTCTAAGGTGTGGTTATAAGAACAAAATTATTATAATTGTTAGGCAGTGATGCTTAGTCATTGGGCTTCACACCTTCCTCCTAAAATATCCTGAGTTGGACTAGCCACATCCGTAAACCAGGGGAGGTGAGTGGAGGGGATGCTTAGGGGAAATGAGGAAACACTTGATTGAAATTCTGAGGTCTAAGCTCTTTTCGTGATCCCTGTTTAATCATTCCTTACCAAGCTACAATTATAGGCGTATGTGCTGACAGGATAACATAGCAATACCATGAGTGGAGCTCCATTTCCCTCTCATCCCAGTCCCGTTTAATGTTCTCTGACTCTCCCCACCATTCACCCCAACCCTACCCCTTCTACCCCTCTGCAAGTGCCAGCATCCACATCATTTCCATGTGTCTGTACTGGTGTAGTCCATGACGAAAGGAAGAAGAAAAGCCTGGAGAAGAGATTATCTGAGATTCTGAAGCCTTTTATTCATCTATTACCCAAGTACTTTTAACCCAATTATCAACTACATTTCACAATTACAATTTTGATAAATGGGTTTCAGTATTCAAAGTCAGACCATTGATTCTGGAAAATCTCATCTTCGCTTCATCTACCAAAGAGAGAAAGGGCACATGAGCAGACGGTTGTCTTCCTTTTGATCATCCCAGAATATGTGCTTTTTTCCCCCTCTTAATGTGAGAAAGTGGCCCAATGCTGTATGTTCAAAGGGACCATTTGCTAAACCAATTCTTTTTTCTGTCCAAACCTACCTTTCCATTTCTACTTCTCCAGATGACTTAGATACTCACACAATGTAAGCTAAATAAAAAAAAAATGAACGTTGGGCATGATCATCGTTGAAAAAAATCTGACAACAGCTGCATCTCCTAAGCTCCTATAGACATTTTGAAAATAACCTTGGCTCAAGCCTCCTGGGGTAGATATCAGATGAGATACACATGGTCCTTTGATTCTAAAAAACCTTTGTCTATCACACCCCAGAGTTATTTCTATTCTTGAGAAAACAGCCCTGATGTAGGGTGGCAAAGAGGAAAGAGTACAGGATTTGACAAAAGGAAGACCTAAGACCAAAGTGCACTTTTATCACTTATTAGCTGGGTCACTTGAGCAAGTCCCTTAACTATTCTGAGAAATCTCTTCATCTGTAAAATAGTTAATGATACCTGTGGTACTCATCTTACAGATCTATTGTGAAGCTCAGGTCAGACTCTTTGTAGGTGTGTGTGTGTGTGTGTGTGTGCGTGTGTGTGTATGTGTATTTAATCTATCTGTCATTGTATGCGAAGGTGTATAGTGCTTTGTAATTTAACATGCTACATAAATGTCAATGGCAATGAATATTATTTTATAAATTTAATTGCAGAAAATGTGTAGGCCATCATCAGCAACCACAGGCAAGTTTGTGGATGGAAGCCTCTTTAACAGAATGTGACCCAAAGGCTTAGGGGCAAGAGGGGAGGTTATTTCTCTCCTTCACAACAACCCATTACTGACACCTGGAATAATCTACTCTCAAATTGTTAAATGAAAGGTAGGGTGACTCATGACTGGTTCTGAGGTGAGGCTTAAATGAGTCTCCTTCAAATATTACCAACCTTTCTTTCCATCCATGAAAACCAGTTATGTATGGTATTTATGTAACATCTGTGTTTCTGGAGCCATTTCCAAATGGCTCTTGGAGAAAGAATCTTAAACAGGAAATTGATGCCATGGGGCAAATATTCCTTCTTCCCATCTTCTCTCACAAAAACAACTACAGATTTGCTGTGGCTAGACTCACTTCCTGCAGGCTGCTGCTGTTTACTAAGGCTGCATGCTCGCCAGAGGAAATAAAAAACAAGAAGAAGCCCCATACAAGTTTTCTGTTTCAGTTTAACCCATGTTCAAACGTCTAGAGAGAACATCTGAAAAAAAGCGATGGTCCCAAGACATGGAGGCCTGGGAAGCAATGAGGAGGACAGCACACCATCCGGACTAGAGATGGAGGACAGCTCCCATCTCATCTGGACAAAGAGACATTGATTGATTTCAGATGTAATGTCCTCTCTATTTAAAAAATAAAAATAAAAAATATGGGAAAGTGAAACTTCTGCATAATTATTTTGATAGAGGTATATGGCAGTTATCCTCCCTTGGTGGGGGGAACATAAAAAGGGCAAGAGAACAAGGATGGTCCCTCTTGAAATTCCATTGTGCATGTTTCATATTTAATTGCCCTCTGGTTATGCTATTTCTCCCCAGAAGTAAAAGTTCCTGAAGAATAAGGACTCTTCATTTTTGTCTTTGTGTCTACTATAGTAAACACATTGCTAGATGGACAGAGGAGGACTTTATTGGAGGAACCGTACCAGCACACACATTGTATGTCCTCTGGTAGAATAGAAGCTCATTGAGGGCAGGCATGATTCTCTTTTTGTCTTTATATTCTTATTACTTGGCATATAGATGCCTAGTAAAATAAGTGCTTGTTAAAGTAATTTGAATCTGTGTACAGAGATAGTATTGACTCTCAGGAGAATGCCGACTTTTTGAAGGGAGGGATTGTGTTATTTGTTGCCTTTACCTCTCCAGGTCCCAGTCCAGTGCCTCAGATGGAGTAGATGCAGAGCATCCAGTCATGTCCAACTCTTCTTGTCCCTTGGACCACAGCATCTCTATGAGGCTCTCTTGGTAAAGATGATGGAGTGGTTTGCCATTTCCTTATCCAATGGATCATCAATCCATAGACAACCAGCTTTTCCAGATCTCCTTTCAGTGTTTTTACTATCATTAGAATGTAAACTCCTTGAGGGCAGGAATTGTTGTTCAGTTGAATTGGACTCTTCCTGACCCCATTTGTGGTTTTCTTGGCAAAGATCCTGAAGTGGTTTACTGTTTTCTTTTCCAGTTCATTTTACAGATGAGGAAACTGAGGTAAACAGGGTTAAGTGCCCAAGGTCATACCGCTAAGCCATTTCTGACATTAGGTCTGAACTCAGGTTTTCTTGACCCTGAGCCCAGCCTAAATGTAGATTACATAATTTTAACACTTGAATTGGGTAGAAATGAAGATGAAGATGTTGTATTCTCCCCCATCTCAGAAGGCTCTTCTAGGGCAAGGCCCATCTCCTTTATATTCTTTGTATTTGGAGTTTTGGAGCACAGTAATTTGTACAGAGTAAATGCAAAATAAAGATTTGTTGCCTTGCCTTGGATTGAATTTGTTTAAATTGCAAGTGTGTAGACTTGTACTCTCCCCACCTGCACCAGTAAATGTAAGGCATGCTTTCTCTACTCAATCATCTCTACCTCCTCTGCAGGAGGAGCTTAGATTCTGCTCATGGATCCCTTGGCTCTGACAGGTCAGTTTTTGCCTTACCTGTGAGAGGTGGGGAGGAGAGCAGGCCTCCATGGTGCTTCTCAGCTCCCTCCACCAGTCATGCCCCTGATGTCCCCACTGTCCACCCTTTCTGGGTTTTATCATTTCCTTAGACTGTAAACTCCTTAACAGCAGGAATTGTTGTTTGGTTGTGTTGTACTCTTTCTGACTCCATTTGAGGTTTTTTCTTGGCAAAGTAGTTTGCTGTTTTCTTTTCCAGTTCATTTTATAGATGAGGAAACTGAGGTAAACAGGGTTAAGTGACTTGCCCGGGGTCACCCAGCTAGTAAGCGTCTGAGGCCAGATTTGAATTCCGGAAAATGAATCTTCCCCATTCCCAGTCCAATGTTCTGTCCATTGTGCTACCTACCTAGCTGCCCCTACATACTCGATAAACTCTTTGTATACAGTGGATACTACACATTTGTTGATTGAATGAATAAATAAGACAATAAATAAGAAAATTTCAAATGGAACAAAGAAGATGTCTTTTTATTTGATTTAGCATAATTTGAACTTCCTGTGTAATATGAATTACAGGTAATATTTATTTGGTGTTACTAACATTTATTTAGTAAGAGCATATGTGGGGAGCATCTGGGGACAGTGGATTTAAGGATGGCTTTTGAGTCAAGCTCTCTCTTTAGATAGGCTAGGTACAGATTCTCAGGAACCCAGGGAACTCAGAACTAAGTTCCCTGGGATTCATCACATCCATGGAGTCCATAAGAGTTGGTTAGTCTACACCTATGACATCCCAGGTCCAGGCTGGAATGAGGAAAAGGTTAGGCATGACAATGAGCCAACAAAACAGTACAACAGCTGTAATTCTATTTCAAAACTGCCAGAATCTGAATTATTATTACTACAACAATAATGTAAACCAAGAGAATGAGAATATAAATACTAACCATCAACTCAATACTTTTTTTCTAAAAAAGGATTAGACATGTTTAATTAAATTTTGAAAAGGTTCATATCTTTGGCTGTACAGCATTTCCTCAAACACACACACACACAATATTAAAACTTGCTAAGTTCTCCTATTTTAGGTTAAAAATTGGATTGTCACATAAGAGGACTAAGAGCTGAGATATCCATTGTGAACAAACCAAGTCATGAGTCATGTTATTCTTCTGAAATACTGAATAGAGCCTACTGTGTGAAGCTGATTATGGTTCCCAACTCTTGGTTCATTTCCAAGTGACGTCTCTGTTTTCTTAAACTTCCAATATTCCAATGAAACTGGGATCTCATCAGCTGGGGGTAGTCCTTTCAATGGGTAGATCCCTCCCAATCATATCTGCCTACCAGGTGTATTTTCTTATCCTATTATTCTATTATAAATTTGACAAAGGGTTTCACCTACCCAACAGGCTAGATGCTTTCTTTGCAACCTTCCAAAAATAATAATGTGGCATACCAGTCATCAGTTATATTTCAATCTCACTCATAACAAACCTATCTTTTTTTTAAATTCACATGGCTTTGATGACATCTTTTATTCTGGTTACTCTTTTCTCAAAGTGGTAATTTTAGAAAATGGAGAAAAGTACTTTATGGCTCAGTGACTGTGGAGTTAGAATTCTTTCATGCAGGTGATGAGAGTGATCTAAATCTTATGAGACGCTATAGGGGATTGGAGTCCCTTTAGATGGCAGATGAGATAATGCTGTCAGCAACCTCTCTCCTGAGTAGACCAAAATGCTGAAGGCTAACCCCCTCCTGGGGTTTATTTGCTCAGAACAAACCTACACATTGAATTTCCCTCCCTTCATCTTCTTCCCTTCTCATGGCTCCATCTTCTCTCCCAGCTCATTAACAACCAATCAAAAAGTCACTGGCACTCCTACCCCTTTATAGAAGGAGGAGATAATTTTCACAAGAGGTGGAGTGATTTTGAAGAGAAACTCCTGGATTGGTCAAAAGAAGACTTAGAGTCCTTACTGCCTATAAGGCCTATGTGACCTTTGTAAAGTTGCCCTGCCTCTTTCAATCTCAGTTTTCTTATCTGTAAAATGAGGATGTGGGACCAAATGGTCTCTAAAATTCCCTTCCAACCCCCAATCCACAAACCAATGATGCCTCTTCCTTTACAAAACTTCCGGTAAAGACATTCCCAGTCGGGAGTCAGGACAACACATATATCTCTAGGTACACAAAATTAGAAACATATCTGAAGAATTGTGGGTAAGCAAAATTCCATCTATTGAACTCTCTTTTTGGCTTGCTTTGACTATTTTGACATGTGTTTTTAAACAAGAGCAGGAATTAAGTATAGGCTGCCCCACTAAGCATTCTCTTGTCTTGTTTTCAGAAGCTATATGGGACAAAGCTGTCCATTGTCATGTTTGGGATGTTCCCAGATGAGGCTGTGGAAGGGTGTATCAAAGAGCCAGTGAAAGGAATCTGTCTGAATAAGGTTCTTCTTTTCCTCCTAGTCCTGGCCAAGTCTTTAATATCCATTGACTCAAGTACCTCAGTTTCCTCACCCTGTAAAATGAGGGTATTGGTGCTTATCATAGTGCTGGTACATAGCAATTGCCCTTTCCTCCTCTGGACCTCAGATTCATCAAATTTTTAAAAATATTCTGATAACTCTGTTTCCAGATAATGTAATTTCAATATAATCCTTTGTAATCCTATGCATTTTATTTTCTGCATCTAACATTACTATAAGAAGTCCAAAAGCTTCTTTAGACTACTCAAGGGGAGCATGACTCAAAAAAGGGTAAGAAGCCCTGGCCTAGAAACCAATTCCAATATTCTATGATTCTCTAAAACTCTGCCTGTGCTCTGAGAAACTCTGAACTTTAGACAGGCTCTAGGCTTGAGTAATTTGGTTTACAATAAACCCTGATTATATGAGAATCACCTTCCCTTTTTCCTTCTTAAAATTCATTGTCTTTGAAGCTCTCTCAATTCTTAAGAAAAATTATTCTAAGAAGGTTGGCATATATGATTTGTATGTTCATTTCCTTCTTCTGTGTGCATTGGGAACTTGGGTTAAACCCATTTTACAGACCCTACAAACATCTACTAGCATTCTAATTTAGCATGACCCTTTTTTGCCCCATTTGGCAAGGCAGAATAATGACAAGATCAGGTGAAATCTTATGGAAGTTTGTTTTATTCTCCCTCCACAGTAGATGTTTTAAACAATATATAGAACCATGGTATATTTATTCTCATTTGTTTTGCTGGTCACTCTGGCCTCCATTTGCAGGTAATAAAGGCTCTCCTGTGTCTGATGTTGCTTCTAGCTTGCCCATAAATTGCTCCAAAGAAAAGTCATCCAGCTCATTCTATCCCATCTTCTTTAGCCAACCAGTTTCTACAGTTTCCTTTCTAAGTGCAAATGCAGCTATTTATCAAATGTCTCTATCTAGAAATTCTCCTTGGGAGGCAAAGGAGAGACCCCCAAACTTTCATCAAGTCCCTGCATCATTGTTTTCAGCAAACCCTTAATAAGTAAGTGATTGGAAGAAATCCTATAGCGTCTTTAAAAAAAGAAAAGAAAAACAAAATTGATATCTTGACCCCTACCCAGCAAAACAGCCCAGCCCCAAGTTGGCTGATGAGATCTCTGATGAGAGAGGATAGTGTTCAAAAGCAATTAGTCCTCTCATCCAAATACAAAATGGCATGTAGACAATTCGGCTAGGGGTCCGGCATGGCGGGGAGGGCCTGTGCTCAAGGTTAAATAGAGTTCACTCATCAGCTCTGCCCATATTTGGCTGCCTCAGCATTTTCGAGCTGCTGTGGGTAATCTGACGTGATGAAAACCAAAAGGGAATGTTCAGTAGGGGCAGCTGGTCACCATTAGGGAGCCGATTTCCCTTGGTATTGTCCTACGGACTATTTCAAGTACCCAGCATCTCAAAATGTACAACTGGTGAGCTGGACCAGGGAAGCAAGAGTACACACTGTCTAGTTTTTGAAAAAATGTGAAATCGTGCTTGACATCTGCCTAGGATGTTGCTTATGATGATTACCCAATATGTTTGTCATTATGATAGGAAGTTTAATAGGCTCGGATTATTCAAGACTCGTGGTCACTGATTTAAAAAAAAGCCCAATAGTTCAGACAGTTCTGTGGGTTGAGTCAGGGTCATACTATCTAGGATACTGTGTTTGGACAAGAGAGAGGGAGAGGGAGAGAAGGAGGGGAAGAGGGGGGAGAGGAAAAAGAAGAGACACATACACACACACACACACAGAGAATGGGATTGAAATAAATACTATAGAAATGGTGGCATTATGGGACATGAACTTGCTGCCACAGTGAAAATGAAATCAGAAGCATTTCACCTGAGTTGGCACATATTATGGAAAAGCAAACAAGGAATTCTGTTCCATGAGGGTGTTTGGAACAGGGTGCCTCCAAGTTCAGCACCATGACATAGTAAACATCAAATGCTTGTTGAAAGGCTGATTGGCATCCGGATAACTGGGGAGAAAGGGCGCTAGAGGAGGAGATCAGGAAAGACTTCCTATAGAAGGTGGTGTTCAAGCTGTGGAAGACAAAGGATTCTCAGGTGGAGAGAAGGAGGGACAGAAATAGAAATAGAGGAATGGAGACAAGGCAGGGTGACTGGATCATTGCAGGCAGGAAGAGAAATCACATACACTGAAACTGGGAAGACAGGATCATTGTAGAGTCAAGCTATGTAGGGTTTCAAAAAATTAGCAGAGCTTTTGATCCTCAAGGTGATTGAGCATGATTAGGTCTCCAATTAGGAAAATAGCTTTGGAGACAATGTAGAGGATGAACCAGAGGAGAGAGAGAAGAAGTGAGGAGACCATTTAGGCAGGAGGGGACGTGGTCTTGATCTAAGGAGGTAGCTGTAAGAGGAGAGACAAGACATTGTCAATGCTGGGACTATCTAAGGGGGTTGAAATGGCAAGAATTGACAACTGATTGGTTATTTGGGGTGAATGAAAGTTGAAAGTTGAGAATAATGATGACGATTATATGGTGGTACCAACAGAAAGAGAGAGTTAGGAAGAGGAATTGGTTTGAGGTTTGAAGTTTGAGATGTTTCCAGGGCACTCAGTTCGTAAGGTTCAATGGGCGATTGGTGATTTGAACTATATAGCTCAGGGGAGAAACTGAGGTCAGTGTTTACATTGAAATGATAATTAAATTCATGCAAACTGTTGAGGGTCTCATGAATGAGAGTGTGTAGAGAGAGACAAGAAGTGGATTTAGGATAGAATTTTGGGGAACATAACCAGGAAAAGAGTATCTTATGGTTTATGAGCCAACAAAGGAAATCGAAAAGGTATTGTCATATTGATGAGAAAAGAACTAGGAAAAAAGAAGCATCATGATATCTCAGAGTGGAATGAGTATCTAGGGTCAGAGGATGACCAACTTCCTCTGCTGCAGAGGGGTCAAGGAGGATGAGATCTAAGCAAAGACCATCTGATTTAGCAATTAATTGTCATTGACTTTGGAGAGGTTTCAGACGAATGAGGAGGTCAGAAGCCAGATTGCAAAGACAAAGGGAAAAAAAAGCATAAGTATGCAATTCTCAAAATAGGCATCCCATATTGTGCCTCTTTAAGCCCTTCTCTACTTCCTAAGCAACAGGCCAGGCAAGAATCCAGAAGTTCAGATTTCAGAAGCTCCCAGTGAGGAGCATAGTGGGGGGGGGGGGGATTGAACAAAGGCAATTCATTCACAGAAGGTGTGGTCTCTCAAACTCTCAAATAAATTCAGACTATTCTCAAGAATGCTAGAACTCTAAGGTATCCCAAGTATTGTCAATGGTCCTGCCTGGACCATGTGCAGCATTAGATTTGCCCTTGATTAAAAACTAGATGCATGTTTTGATTGTGCCTCTTTCCCTCCAATACTGGGGAGGTGGTGGGGAGGGAATGTTGGATTTCTCCAGAGAAGTCTATTGAATTTCTCTATTGTTTGGCCATCTGAGTCTCTCTGTTTTAAGGCAAATGGGCAAACTGCCTTCCTCTCAATCACTATCATTTCTCCCCCAAACCTAGCATTCTGTCTTTCAGATTGCCCTCCTCTTCATCATCCCCTGAGTGGAAGCTTTTGTCAAGCCTGTCAAGCCTGCCCAGGGTACAACTGCTACCCCTATAGTTCTCTGCATTCTGGAAAGTAACTTAGGAGACTTTCTGGAGCACTTGTGACTATGAAAGATTAGATAGTTCTTAAGAGGTTAGAGGATCATCTAACCCACTGACTTCCATATTATAAAAGAGGAAACAGCTCTGGGAGATTTTCCTAAGCTCAAGAGTAGTAAGTGCTTGAGGTAAGATTTGAATCCAAGGCCTATGAAATTTGAACTCTTTTCCTTTGTGCCCTCTTTATGATCAACATTGGTTCATTTAGAAGTTAAAAAAGCAAAAAAAGGCCAGTGGTAGTTGTAGACATCTGGGAGAGGGAAGGGAAGGATGCAGCTGTAGTCCAGTCCATTGATATCCTAGGTCTTCAGGCCAAACTCACCCATCAACTCCTCTTCATATCTCAGATGAGTTATTACCAAACCAAGAATATTCTCAGAATCCCGGGAGCTTGAGTTCTAAACTTGATCCTTTTAAAACTCAAGATAATCTTGTTTCCATCCACATTCTCCTATGTTAGCTTTCTTTAAAAAACAAACCCGGGGGAAAAAAATAATATAGATAGTTGCCACTATGATAATTATTTTTTCTTCTCAGTGTTCTGCTATATATGATCTATCAGACTGAAAATTACATTTACTCCTTGGGGAAATGTCCTCTCATCCTGGGCCCCTGGCATTTTAGAAGCAATATTTCCCAACCATTGAGAATTTTATCACCAGAGTTTCTTTGATATCATTGGCTGCCACATTCCATTTCTGGGATCCCGTTTGGTTCCCAGATTTTCCAACTGGATGTGGAAGAGGCATTCATCATTGAACCATAGGGCAAGGATGTCCAAAATATAAGGCCTACCCCATCCTCCCTTTATCTTCCCCTAACTCCCCATTTCTATGTGTCTAGACAGATTTTACTTGAGACCAAATAGATATTTTAATCATTGACTAAGGTTTCTGTCTTGCTCAATGACCTGAGCCTTGATCTCTCCTTCTTCACTCTCACTTCCCCCTCCTCTGCTTTCTGGAGAACTTTCCCTCATAATAAGTATAATAAGGCAAAATAAATCAGCCACATGAGCCTTGTTTGACAAAAGCGTGTCTCTTCTACTCTATGCTTGCCTCAGCTCCTGCCTCTACTAGTCATTTTCAATTAGCCTCCATAGTCTTTTTGAAGGCCAGCCTCCTCATTCTGGGATATACAGGTTGTTAGGAGATAATGCTGAGGGACTTTTGATGTGGAGGTGAGGGTGATAGTTTTCCAAAGAAAGTATTTCTTCTTGGATCCATACTGTGCCTTTAGTTAGTAAGGGGAGGCCTTACACATCATGCTTGATGACCCTGGAGTCAGAGGCTATCAATTGATGTGAAGGATACAACAATATTTGGGGAGATTTTCTCTCCCTCTCTGGTTTATAGCCCTTTCCCAGAAGATCTGAGAAATTTGCTGCATGTCACCATTTGATGTGTGCAACACCTAACTCAGTGGTCAACAACACTCTTAGGTTTTCTTGCCCCTAAGTAAGCAGGAAATGAGTTGTTTATGTACACTGACACAAGGGGGCTTCCTCGGTGGAAGTTTCCTAGGCTGATGGAAACACAGGTCTGGAACAGCAGAACCTACAAGACTCCATACTAAGCTCCAAGAAGACAAAGACAAAAATAAAACTGTCCCTGGCTCCAGGGAGCTTGCATTCTATTGAGGGTAGGAAGAACAGAGGAACAAGAGTCCAAGTGAAGAAACAGATTCTCAGGTTGACTATATAAATGATGAGTGGTTTTTAAAGTTTCTCTTATGTTTTTCCTTCCTATTCATGTTTCTTTTCTTTCCCCTTACTTCTAATTCCTCTTACACAAAATGACTAATATGTAAATGTCCATGCACAACTTTTACCAGAACACACACTGCCAAGGGGAGAGAGGAGGGGAGGGAGAGGGATAGAAAACTAAGTAACTTAAAGATTTGCAAGTGGATGATTGTTGAAAAAACTATCAAGGCATGTACTTGAAAAAAATAAAGTTAGATATTAATTTTAAAAATGAAATAAAAATAAACAAAAATAAAGCAAAATAAATGATGAATGACCAAACTGACTGACAGACACTGGCAGGTAAGGGTTTTCCTCTTTGAGACTTCCTTCACCAATGAGATCCTCTTACCTACCACATTAATAATAATAATAATAATAATAACAATTCTCTTTTGTAAAGTATTTTAAAGTTTGCAAAAGTGCTTTAAAAATATCTCATTTATTCCTCACAATAATCCTGGGAAGTAGTATCTCCACTTACAGTAGGAAAAACTGTAGACAGCAGTGAAGTGACTTACCCAGGGTCACAAAGTAAATGTGTGAGTCCACATTTGAAATTCACTCTTCCTGATTCCAAGGTACCACCAGTCTGCCTATAAAGACAGAGTCATCCCGTGTGGTGTGTGGTGGAAAGGACTCTAGGTTTGGAAAGAGAACCATCTCCTCTATGCTCAAATAGTGCCTAAAGCTCAAGTAAGGGAAGTTTTATTTAGAGTCTGAAGAAAATAGCATGGAATTCACTTCAGAACTCATGGAAACTCAGGACACCTGCCAATGAGCTGTGCTCTCCCCAGAGATATGCCTAATGCCCCAGTCATTTCTTCATTCACTAGTTGAGGCTCCTGGCAGTCTCTGCCTTGCTCATTTCTTCCACAGATGGTATTTCCATAGTTCTCCTTGGGTTGGTTCATGCCACTCTGTCTTTCTGGTCACCCTACATGGTGACCATCGGGTGGAGTCCATATTGCCTTTTGCCAGAGAAAACCTGTTTTTGTCATGAGCCTCATCATGCCTCTGCCAAGAATATTCCATAATGTCCTTATCTTAGCAGATGACATAGTTTTTCTAGGGACACAGCTCTAATGCTGGTTAAGGAGCTTGTACCCTGGATTTTCATTCTGGCTCTAATGGTCCCAATAACTTCTGACTTCCCAGAAGTTTGCTGAGTGTCTAGGAACACACTGTTCCTCTTATTACATCTGTTAACAGGCCCAGATTCACATAGGGTGATCCAAATACTGAGATCTCCTGTCTATCCTTCCAGCACTTCTCCTGCCCTCTAAGCCTTTCCTAACATTCCAAGTCAGAGATTCTGAATTTTTCTTGTATCTCTTGGACCCCTTGGGCAGCTGATGAAGCCCATGCATCCTTTCTCAAAAATAATATTTTTAGAGGCACAAAATCAAATCCATAGGGTTACAAAGGAAATCAAAGGATAGCAAAATACAACATAGCATTTCCTAAAGCTCATCAGCCTAAGTCTAAGAACCTCTATTTTCACAGCTTAACATAACACTTCATTTTCTCTTTGTTTTTTCTCAACTTTCACTTGGGGACAACTGGATGAGATTATCCAAATCAGCCCGGCCTACTCTGCAGCCCCCCGCCCCAGGATGGGAGAGTTGCTGCAGGAAGAATACATACACTCCTCCCTAAGAGACACTAGTGGAATGGAGGGGAAGGGAAACAATCCCTGCTATCTGTTATAGCAAATCATCATCCTTTGCATCTTTTACCAAACTTCAGAGAGAGAGAAAGTTAGCTAGCGCAAAAGTTCTGAGGACACTTAGCTCCATGGAGGAGAAGGGTGGCAGTCCTTCCTTCCCATCGTAGAAGGTCTAGAATTGTCTTAAATGAAAGCGTTAACAGCTTGATTCAGTTCCAGGATGAGTCATCTATTAAGTTCAAGGGAGGTGTGGGGTTGGAAGGGAATTTGAAGGCAACATTGTAAAAATAATAGAGAGATAGAGAGATAGATGACAGAATAGATAGATAGATGATAGATAGATATAGATATAGATAGAGAGATAGAATGGATAGAGAGGGAGATGGAATGAATAGATAGAGAGAGAATGGATAGATAGGATGATGGATGGAGAGATAGATATAATGGATTAAGAGATAGTGAGAAATACAGTATGACTGCATGGGTGGTATAAGTAAACGGATGGATAGATAGAATGCATAGATAGAGAGATAGGATGAACAGATGGATGGAAAGAGAGATGATAGATTAGATAGAATAAAGAGACAGAGATAATAGGATGAATAGATGGATGGAAAGAGAGATGATAGATTAGATAGATAGTGAAGGGATGGGGGATTGATAGAGATAGACTAGATAGAGAGAGATAAAAGATATATGAATAGATAGGTAGATAGATTGATAGAATGTATAGAGAGATGTATATAGGATGAATAGATGGATAGATAGAATGAATAGATAGCAAGATAGTATGTAAAAGTAGATGAATAGATTGAATGGATAAATAGAGAGATAGATAAGATGAATAGAGGGATAGCTAGATGATACATAGAGACTGATAGTTTGATTGATTGATTTAAAAGGCAACTCCATAAAATCCAACCTGTGATACAATACCATTTTTTAAATTGTGAAAGAATTTCACAAGTGGCAGATTCCAGCAAGTCCTCCTTCAAAAGATCCATATTCATCACAAGGCAATCAATAAGAGTGCTAATAAAAAGCTTAGCTTGATGGGAGTGTGAATCATGAGGACTCCACAGACACATCCCTAGTTGAGCTCATTCACTGAGATCTGAAACTGGGACTTTCACAAGTCAAGGGGAGTGGGCATGACTCCTAGGATTCCCATCCGGCCTCCATGCAAATCATCTCATTTTCCTAGATGAGCACTAGCATTAACTTGCCTGCCTTATTGTGAGAAGTGCCAAGCCCCGAGGTCCACTGGCAGCCCAAACCTAGGCCAGCCCTGGTCTCAGGAGGCTCCTCCTTTCAACCATTCCAGGGCTTCCTGAAAATGTCAGGAAACTTGGAAGGTGTCAATGCAGTGTGGTTAGGGCTGCCCCATTGAGAATGAGGGCCACTGGGGCGGCTAGGTGGCGTAGTAGATAAAGCACCAGCCTTGGAGTCAGGAGTAACCTGGGTTCAAATCCGATCTCAGACACTTAATAGTTACCTAGCTGTGTGGCCTTGGGCAAGCCCCTTAACTCCATTTGCCTTGCAAAAACCCCAAAAAAAAAATAATAATGAGGGCCACCCAAAGCAGAGCAGTTCTCCTAGAGTTGGACTTGGGAGAAATGAGAGAGAAGAAGGGTGGGGAATAAAGCAACAAAATCTGTCTGGAAGACTTCAAAAACTTGAGAGGGAAACAGAGAACAAAGAGACAGACAGAGCAATAGAGAGAGCTACAGAGACAGAGAGACAGAGACAGAGTGATAGAGTTACAGAGACAGAGAGGCAGAGATAGAGACTAAGAAGAGAGAGATTAATTAGTCCAACCTCATTTTATACTTTTAAAAAGGGCCTTACTTTCCTTCTATCTTCACTCCAAGGAAAACCTGGCTTCTATTTCTCACTCCCCTCCCTTAATAGGTAAGCCTTATCTTTCCATAGCCCATACTTCTACTTCCTGGCTATCTTCTTACCAAGTACCCTCATGGGTACCTTCTTCTTCTGCCCTTTCTAGTATCCCTTTATGTATTATTTCCCCTCAGTAGAATGTAAACTCATCACTTTACAGGTTGCTTAGAACATAACAAACATTTGATGAGTGTTCTGTCTATCTGTCTGTCTATCTATTTATCCATCCATCCATCCATCCATCCATCCATCATCCATCCATCCATCCATCAATCCATCGATCTATCAATCTACTTACCTATCTATAATCACCATCTCATCTGTCATGTATATATATTTACCTTTCCCTGATGCCGCCACAAAGATTCTGATGCTGCCATGACATGGAGATGATCCTGAATTCCCAAAGGTTCTATTAGCAGAGTATAATCACAGGGAGGTCCTACTAAGCTGGAAAGGCTCCAGACATATGTATATAAAGATGAGCTGTAGACACCTATTTTGACTGGGGATCAGCTTTTGGAGAGGATCAACAGCAGCTGATTTATTTCAGGAAGGGGTGTCCTGGGACCATCTTGAACCAGTTTAAGGAAGACACTTATTTTTTCAGTGGGAGTGTTTATTTCTACCTGGAAAATTGGTAAAGGTGGTAGATCAGGGCTTGATTTGTTGTTTTGTTGATTGTCTAGACTTAAAAAGTACTGAAAGAAAATTATAATAATGTAGGTGCTCTGTGTACATCCTCCCCTCCCCCACTCCCCACTTCAGGACTATGACTTTTTTGTTTATAATCACTCTTAGAAGTGGTCTTCCAGGGGTGGCTAGGTGGTACAGTGGATAGAGCACCGGCCCTGGAGTCAGGAGTGCCTGAGCTCAAATCTGGCCTCAGACACTTAATAATTACCTAGCTGTGTTAACCCCATTTGCCTTGCAAAAAAAAAAACCCTAAAAAAAAGTGGTCTTCCCCATCAAAGGTCACAATTTCACTCACAGGCAAAAGGTTCAAGATCCTTGAAACATTAAGTGTCCAACCACTAAAGTCAGTTTTTCTTTTTTCCCCACCAGGAAACTCTACCCTCAAGGACCTCTGAAATAATTCCCAATCATTGTCATAAACACTTCAGACTGAGAAGCTTAATTAGTGACCCCAATATTAAGAACCAGTTTCTAAACTGAATCCAATCCAATCTAATAAACTTGTATTATGTACTTAGCCCTGGATACAAGATTCCAGAGATATGAAGACAAGAATGAAATAGCCCCCACCTGCACTTAATTGGACCAAGTATGTACAGGCAAGGCAGAGAACTGGCCTTGAATCCAGGTGACTCTGGTGTTGCCACATCCTGGGAGAGTTACTTGACCTCTCTGCCCACAGGCCAACTTCTGGAGCCCAACTGGTTCCTGATAAACTCTGGGTAGAAATCGGTTTCCTCACTGGGTGATCCCCACCCTGGTGAAAGAACAGATCTAAGAAGAACCAGAGCCAAATACAGAAGAGAGCCAACATGGCAGCCTGGGGGTAGTGAAAAGAGCTGGAGATTTGAAGGGAGAGCTCCATCAGACCCATAGGATCTTGGGCTTCCAGGGATCCAGTAATCTCATAAAAAACCTGAATGGGTTAGACCAGAGAGAGACCTCAAAGGTCCCTTCCAACCCCAAGTCCTACGACAGCAGAAAACTCGCCACAGGGTGTTTGCTAGTTCACAAATCCAGACATGCCAGGATTAAAGCTGGGCCCCTGAGCTGCTTAGTAGGTAGAAGCTTCTTGCTTTTTCCAAAGACAAGAGCAAAAGGAGAAATGAAATAATTTTTTTCTATCCAAAATTATGAAAACACAATAGAGCATTATGGGGAGGAATTATTGTCATATGAACTACATTAGTTCACCTCATCAACTAACTTCCAGTCAGTCAACAAATATTTATTAAACACCTACTGGGTGCCAAGGACTCTGCTAGATGCTGGTGAGCATACAGAGACAGAGGCTTCCTTGTTCAGAATCCTCTAAGTAGAGAGATTAGACTGGGTAAAGGAGAAAAAGATCTTAAGATTAGTTAGATGACCATCCTGCTGTTGCTTTGAGGTACCTAATTCAGTTCTGGGCACCATACTTGAGAGAGGAAGTCCATTGGTAATCAAATCAACACCATTCTAGGAAAGGATCTGAAAGTCTGTTACCCTATGACTACAATAACTATTCCCATTCTGTTCCCATGACACATACATCTCCCCCTCTTTTACATGTTATCTTTCTCTGTTAGAACATAAACTCCTCTTTCCTTTTTTTCTCTTTTCTTCCTTCTTTTCTTTTTCTTTTTTCCTCTTTCTTTCTCCCTCTCTTTTCTTCCTTCCTTCCTTCCTTTCTTTTCCTCCCCTCCTTTTTCCTTCCTTACTCCCTGCCTCCCTTCCTTCCTTCCTTTTACAGAGAAGGGTAACCAGAACAATTAAAGCACTTGATTTTATGTCATATGAGGAAACTTATTGAAGGAACTAAGTATGTTTAGCCTGGAGCAGAGAAGACATGGTCTGTGGGGGGTTGGGGGGGAGGATCTAAAAGTTGCCTTCATGTATTTCCTTTATCATGGTGAAGAGTGATGCAAACCAATATTTTAAAGAGCAAAACTGGAATTGAGAGGTAGAAATTAGAGAGACACAAAATTTCAGTTTGATGTTAGGTGAAAACTTCCTCAGACTGAGAATTGTCTCAAAGCGGAATGGTATATTTTGGAGATTGAGTCATCCTTCACCTCCCATCTTATGAGAGTAATTTATTCCTGGAAAAAAAAACGTCATGGAGTAAATTCTCATAACTGAATATATAATTAACATTCATTTCAGTGGAACAAATTGTAAGTGTTCTTGAGTCCCTCAAATTTATACTCCTTTAACCTTCATCCATACTCAATGTCTATGTAATTGAATTTTTAATCTTAAAAAACAATAGCCATAATAAATAAATGAAAACAATGCAAATGATATAATCATTGAACAAGCAAACACCATGGAGGCTAAATGAGGGAGATTGTGATAAGGATCCTAATAAAGCTTTCTTCATTTTTGTATGCACGAGATTAACAATACTATGAACTATGAAAGTACAAGAATTCTGAGAGGAGAACCAGAGGTCATACATGCTCAGCTTTGGGACTCGGTTTGACAGAATTCAGCTGCTTGCCATGTCTCCTCCCCTCACCCTCTTCCCACCCCTAAATGAAGGTTAGTCTTTGTAAATGCAAAGAAATTCCTCATAAGGAAAAGGAGGAAAATTCAATGAAATTCCTCCTATTGTCCAAGTCTCAGACCCAGAATGAACCTATCTCAAAGTGTGACTGTATTGGACTCTGTCTCCCCTGAGGACTTCACAAGAAGAGAGGATGGTTGAATGCTCACCAGAGAAATTGTAAATGAAATTCTTATTCAAATGTATGTTGAGATCTTAGAAAAGCACATGACTTCTCTGGATCTTAGCTTTTTTCATCAGTAAATTAGTATTGGATTCAATATCCTGGCTCTAAATTTACAATTCAATGAATTAGCTAGAAAATCTCATCCAATTCTAAGATGCTATGATTAACAGGGACCTGCTAAAACAGGACAGGAGATCAAATGCAAAATGGTAGATTCTGTAGAAAATCATGAAAAACTGTAACCTAAGAAAATATTATTATTCATTATAGTAATAATAGTATATTCATATTATTATGAGCAGCACATGAATAATTAACATATAATTAATCATGGTATTTTATGATGAATCACTAATGTTTATTTGTATTGAGAATATGAGTGATTATTAAGAATAGTTTGCATTTAACTAGTTTAAGATTTACAAAGTATTTTTCATATGTCTTCTCATTTGATGCTCATAATAACCTTGGGAGATAATTGCTATGGTTATCCCCATTTTAAAGATGAAGAAACTGCAGTAAAGAGAGGTTAGGGATGAGAGCCGTGACTTGCTCAAGGTCACACAACTAGTAAATGTTTGAGACAGGATCTGAATTCAGATATTCTTGAGGTCTTACTTTTTTGTATTTGCATCCTCAACATCTAGTTCCAACTTCTGTACACAGTTGATATTTCATAAGTGCTGATGCATTGAACTCCAACATTAATTAAAAAAGAAACCCAGAAAGTGCCTTCTCAGCATTTATTTTTAATATAACTTTTTGTTAAATCATAGGCAGCTACTAGTAGCAACTTCCAACTTCTAAACCCAGGCTTACAAAAACCAACATCAAAATTGACACTGAGAACTTTTGAGACATTTTGTGCAAGGTAAAGCACCTTGAGTGAAGGCCTTGGAGGCTTTTTCTGGATGACAGAGGATTGACTAAGATAACCCCCAAGATAGGCCCTCTGAGCCTCCTGGGAAAGTGTTCCTGTCAATGACCAACATTTATTGCCTTCTCAAGAGATTGGATGGTTTAAAAGAAAACAAATCCCCCACCCAAGCATTAGATTTGGTTAAATATTTTCATACATTTCATTCAAGTCCCAGAAAAATAGGGAGATGTTTTCTGATTTATTTTTATTTTTATTTTTTTTAACCTTGACAGTAGAAGAATAATTCAAAGAACACAGAGCTATGGATAACAACTTTTCTCACCAAAGGTCTACTATGGTTTTCTTTAATTTATTCCACAACAGTGTGAACTTTTTAGTCTGTCATAAGGATATAAGTAGTGTTTATGGGGGTCTCTTGGGGATGAGAATCTGTAGAGAAATTATTTAGATGCGTGAGACATCCAGAGAAATACCACCCCCACCTCCCCCCAGGCAAATGTGCTCAGATCTCATAGACCAGTGGGATTAACAGGGTGGTGCTGACATTGGAAATAAAATGAAACAGCTGAGTTTGCCAGCTGCAAGAAATCTGGACTCTCATCAGATCATCTGACATCATGCCTCCTGCATGGGAGCCTCATGATCTGCCGCATATGGCGTCAATCCCAAGCCATGCCTCTGAAGTTTCGATGGGGTGTTGGGAGTGCTGAGCTCCCAAGTGATGGGGAGGAAACCAGTCCTGAGTGAGGCTGCCTTTAGGGTTCTACTTCTATTCCTTGTGTTACCATGGGATAGTCCTCATCTATAGGGCTGACCATGGCATCCCCTTGCTCAAAATGCTTGGGAAGCTTCCTATCACTCAAGAATACAAATACCTCCATTTGGTATTCAAATGATTTCTTTTTTTCCTTGGGATTGCCCATGCCTGATACACAGAAGATCTTCAGTGAGTGTTTGTTGAATAAAATTGGTTTGATAAGGAGGAGAGTACAAAGGGCATCAGTTTGAAGACATGGCCATCAAACTCTACTTGGGAGTAGTACTGATTGGATGGGGGAGGGAGGGGAGAAGGAGAAAGGAAAGGATGGAAGGAGGAAACAAGTCGTTATTAGCATCCTTTTGACTCTGGAAAGGCAAAGGTATATGACTATTGGTGATGGGGGAGAGTGTTGAAGGTGGGGACACATGGGGAACCAACTCATTCCTTCCTGGTAGTCAGGAAAGGGCAGGGAGAGAGAGAGAGAACATGGTGACTCAACATTAAAACTTGGCATGCCATTTCAGCCCGTAGCTGAGTTACAGCAGCCTTACCCAGCGGATATATGGCATTGATCAGACCGGTGATGCCACAAACACCAACTGTAAATGGAATTTCTCCTGAAACATTAAATATAGGTCATCATCAAAGACAAGGACTTCAGAAGGTGTTGAGTTTTTGGGGGTTATTCTGTCAAGCTGGGTGGCCTACTTAAAGGTGATTGTTTCTTCCTTTTTTTTAAAGTAACTTCAAATGCTTTAATTATTTACGTTTGGGTTATCTATTCTGTGGATTTTTTATGACAAATGGTTCATCTCAGATTGGCTTCCCTCCTGCTTTAGTCATAAGATCATAGAACTGGGAGCTGAGGGCCCTTGGAGGTTATCTTCCTCTTATTAAAAAAAAGTTTGACGAATGATATTTTTTTAAATGCTACCATTTCTGCATAATTCCTTAGCTCTCTCTTACTGTGATCCTTACCTAGGAGGCCTTCCCCTTATAACAAAGAAACTAATGCAAAAACTTGCCAAGGGAGACAGCCCAACTGTTAGTGGAGGCAACCTTCTTTAACCATCATTCCTCATCTCTCCAAGGAAAGACAGACAAAATGGGTCATTAAAATTCTACAGATCTCTAACCCTTTCATTTTATAGATGAGGAAACTGAGGTTTGGAGAGGAGACGTGACTTCCTGAGAGTCATCCTTTATTGTACAGAACAATTCTGGTTGCTTCCTCTGCACAGGAAGACACAAGCTACAAGTGTCTCCTTTTATGTAAATATACTTTCAGAGAATTTCAGGTTCATAGAAATTATAAATGGGCAGCTAGGCAGCACAGTGGATAGAGAGTTCAGAAGATTCCTCTTCCTGAGTCCGAATCATACTTCTGACACTTAGGAGCTGTGTGACCCTAGACAAAACACTTTACCTTGTTTGCCTCAGTTTTCTCCTGTGTAAAATGAGCTAGGGAAGGAAATGACAAGCCACTCGAGTATCTTTGCCAAGAAAATTACAAATAGGCTCATGAAGAGTCAGGTAGGCCTAGAAAATTAACTGAACAGAATTTAATAAAATAATGTTGCATGAGGAAAAATAGCCCTACTTTTCTTTGTGATGAGGAAACCAAGGACCACAGAGGTCGAGCCATTTGATCAAGGTCGTAGCAGTTTTAAGTTTAAGAGGCAGCATTTGAGCACAAGTCTCCTGGCTCCAAACCCAAAGTTCTTCCTTCTAGGTTTGATGAATTCTACAGAGGTAATTGCAATATTGTAAAGTTGAAATCAATTCTGGAGAACCTCTACCCTTGGCTGGGGGAAAAGGAGGAGAGGTGATTGGTGAAAGGGAGGAGACAGGGCAGGAGGAAAAGGGACTTTGAATCATCAAAGAAAGCTTCAGGGAAGGGGAAGTGGGTGGAGCTTGAAAACCAAAGTTCAGAAAAGTATTAGTCTTAACTGAATTTAAGACCTGTGAAGAGCCTGTAGAAGGTGCCATTTAGGGGGTTAATTTTTCCTGAATGTTACTTAAAATAAAGGAATTATGCATTTTTGACCAGGGATGAAGTGCACTTAACAAGAGCTGGTTAAAATATAATTGCTTGGAGTCTTCAAATTTAATCAAAAAAGCTTTAATTGTAAAAGAACAAGGAGAGAGAAGAGTCTATCTATCTATCTATCTATCTTTCATCTATCAATCTATCATCTGTCATCAATCTATCTGTCTGTCTGTCCATCCATTCATCCATCCACCCACCCATCCATCCATCCACACCCATCCATCTATCCATTCATCTTTCTTTCATCCTTCCTTCCTTCCTTCCTTCCTTTCATCTATGAATCTATCCTCTATCTATCATCAATCTGTCTGTCCATCCATCTATCATCCATCTATCCAGCTATCTATCTTTCTATCTATTGACTAGGCAATTTGGAGGTAAGTTATTAAGTGAAGAAGACTTATCTTTCTGAATCCAAATCTGGCCTCAGATACTTCTAGCTGTCTGACCTAGGAAGTCATTTAACCCTAGTGGCCTCAGTTTCCTCATTTGTAAAATGAACTGGAGAAGGAAATGGAAAACCACTCCAGCATCTTTGATAAGGAAACCTCAAATGGTATCATGAAGAGCTGAATATGACTGAAAAAGATCGTCTGTCCTTTAGTGATCATCTCTCTATCTTCTATGCTCTATCCTCTGTTTATCTATATATCACCCATCTATTCTTATCTGTCTTCTAAGCTCTAGCCATCTTTCTATCACCTACCTATCCTCTCTCTATCTTTATCTACCTATCTATATTATATTATATATGTATGAATGAATAAAAAATCATTTATTAAGCACTTTCTTTGTACAAAAGCATCATATTAATCCCTAGTGATATAAATAGAAAACCAAGACCTCTCCTGTTGTCAAGGCACTAGAATTCTAATAGGGGTGAAAAGTAACAAGTCAGATGGAAAGGTCTCCTAATCCTTAAGATGCAATGTTAAAGCAGATGAGAATTCCTCCTCTTTAGAGTTATTTCTGATGATAAAATCCTATCTGTTTCTGATGTTGAACTACTTGACTGTGTCCCTGAGGGCTTTGGGGTCAGGAATTTTCTATTCCAGGCCTTTGGAGGCTGTGTTGGCTGAGGAGGTAGGGCTGCAGCACCTGCAGAAGCAGTTGCCAAGTCCTATAGGATTACACAAGATTTGCTGCCCTGGCTGATGCCTGGGGGATCTGAGTTGGACCAGGGCCAGGACCAGGGTCAGGGGGTTACACTGCTGTTTTTCAAGTGCTTGGGTCTAGCTGCTGATTGTCAAATGGCTGACTGTCCGTTTCCATCTATGGGTGGCAAATAAGAGTGAACCCCTTCATCCTCTACTATGGTGAGCTCATCTGCTCTGCAGGGATCAGGGTAGACACCGCAAGAGAAAGGGAGAGAGAAGAAAACAAATATTTATTAATCCCTACTATGTGTCACACACCTACAGATAGTATTAGGCCAATTGATCTTCACAGTAACTCTGAGAAACAAATGCTATCTACAGTTTGCAGTTGAGGAAACTCAGGCAGTCAGCACTGAAGTGTCTTGCCCAGGGTCACACAGGGTCTGAGGCTGGATTTGAACTCAGGTCTTCCTGTCTCCAGACCCATTGCTCCATTCATTGTATCATCTAGCTGCCTCTACATACACTACAATGTATGACAAAGAACAGTTTTATCAAACCTAGAAATTTCCCAGACACAAAGAAAGTGAGGATGAAGCCATGGTCTCAAGTATCTAGACCAAAATGCAAAAGGTCAGATAACTGGAACTCTGAGAGCAAGGAGGCAAATTCGACCTCACAGGTACACTGAGACTTTTTTTTTAGGTTTGTTTTTTTGGGTTTTTTGCAAAGCAAATGGGGTTAAGTGGCTTGCCCAAGGCCACACAGCTAGGTAATTATTAAGTGCCCCACTACGCCACCTAGCCACCCATACACTGAGATTTAAACGATAGGTCTAGGACTAGAAAATGATGCTGAAAGGGATTTCCTTATTCAAAAGGATCAGGCTAGATTTTTGGAGAACAGTTTTTAAAGGGTTTAGAAAAAAAGGATATATAAGCTCTCACATCCTAAAATTTAGTTCAGACATAATTTAGTTCAGAGGTACAGGATTCAGTTCAGAGGTGCAGAAGGCTCTCAAAAGTGAAATTTTGCAAGAGAAGTAATTCTGAAAAGGTGGGGGAGGGGAACTGTATAAAGACACTGATGTGGATGCCTAGGAAACTCTTCAATTGAATTCGATTTTTTACAAGATCACTTACAATGGAAGCCAAGGCAAATAAGAGGGGGTGAATTCAAAAGGGTGGTAGGGTCCCATAAGAAGAATCTCAAATATTCTAGAGTTTAGAATGAGCAAAAGGTATTGAGGAAAACTAAGTACAATAAGAATGCTTATAAAAATAAATTATAGTAGTGAGGAAAAGCAAATATGAAAAGCTGGTAGACTATTGCTTGAGATAAATGCTAACCAATGAGGGACAGAAGAAGTCAAGGCTTTTATTTAATTGTGTTTCTTTTCAGAAGGATGTCTTTTGTACTGATGAGGAGGGAATTAAAATAATGATCAAAAAAGAATTTAAACTCTAAATAAATCAAAAGAACATAGATGTTTTTAAAACATTTTGGAAACAAGGCCCATACAAGCTACATCTCAGAGAAGGAGGGGAAAAGTGTCTGACAATCTTGGGTAATTAATAAATACTTATTGGTTGATGTGGTTGTTGAGTCACTGAATATCTTCTTTGACAATGGAAAATGAATGAACTACCTCAGGACTAAAGAAGAGAAAATGTCCTGAAATTTAAAAAAATATTTTTTTAAAAAAAGGAAGAGAATGGGTCTGCAAACTCTAGGCCAGTGAGTTTGACTTCAGCTACTGACCATATTCTGTTAATGTTTCAGTCATTTTTTCAATTGTGTCTGACTCTTCATGACCATATTTGAAGTTTTCTTGGCAAAGAGACTGTAGCGGTTTGCCATTTTCTTCTCCAGCTCATTTTACAGATCAGGAAACTGAGTCAAACAGGATTAAGTGACTTGTCTAGGATCATACAACTAGTAAGGCCAGATTTTAATTTAGGAAGAGGATTCTTCCTGACTCCAGGCCCAGCACTCCTGGAGTACATGGAGAAATGGAAGCAGGGATCTCAAAGAGCCAACATGCAAGCCTAGCTAACATCATATTCTTTTTAAAATATAAATATTTAATATATATTTTCCAACTACATATAATAGTAGTTTTTACCAATGATTTTTTTCAAGGCTTTGTTTTACACTTTTCTCCCTCCCTCCCCTTCCCTCCCTGCCCCCTGCCCCTGATAGGAAGTAATCTGATAAAGGCTTTATATTTGTAACTATGCTAAACTAGATTAAAATTGTGAGAGAAGAATCAGATGCAAATGAAAGAAAGAAAACATTAAAAATAACAAAATGACATAATTCATAAGACAACTTTTAAAACTTAAAGATGATAAGCTTCGGTCTTCATTTAAACACCACAATTGCTTCTCTGGATACCGACGGTATTTTCTATCACAAGTCCCTTAAAATTGTCTCTGTTTACTGTACTGCTGAAATGAACACATTCATTACATCATATTCTTTTTTGACAATATTATGAGTCTAGTAGAATTAGAAAATGCTCATCTAGTTTGATGATGATGATGATAGTCCTTCGTTCTCAAAGAAGACATGACATCAGGGACATGACACCATAAGAAGCACATGAATTAGATTTGTGGCAGGGGGAGCTATACTGAGCCATCAGCCTCACTTTCTCCTCTGGAGCCCTCTGGGTCCAGCAGCCAGATCTAAATCAGGAGGATTGGAGATGGTCCAGGATGTGAGGTAATCAGGGTTAAGTGACTTGGCCACACAGTTAGTATAAGTCAAGTGTCTGAGACCAGATTTGAATCCCATCCTCCTGACTCCAAGACCAGTGTTCTATCCATGCACCACCCAGCTGCCCTAGTTTATTTGACTTTCAACAAAACATTTGACAAAGTTTCTTGGGGTATTATTGGGAAAAGTGCTCGATTTGGTGTGCGATCTTGGATAAATCACCTTCTTAACCTCAGTTTCCTCACCTGTAAAATGAAAGAGATTAAATAGATGAACCTTGTGATTCCTTTCAGCTGTGCAGCTGCTATCCTACAGAAAATACAGAAAGATGGAGTTTAACTGATTGTAAAATCTAGTGCATTCCTCATCTGGTTGAGTGGCTAACTGGGTTGGTTCAGGGTTTGTGTTGGAGGAAAGTGCCTGGGACCTGCGCATGCTCCATGACTGTTGAATATTTTTATCAGTGACTTGAGTAAAGAACTATTTGGCATGTAGATCACATAGAGCTGGCAGAGATAGTTGGTTAACACAGATGACTCAAAAGTATCTTGACAGTCTGGGACATTGGACTGGATCAAATAATATGAAATTCCAAAGGGATATACATAAAGTTTTACATGAAGGAGATCAAAAAAATCAGCTTCAAAATTACAAGATGGTGTGGAGGTAGGTTGGTAGGATTTTTGTGGACTGTAAATGCAAATGGAATTTACAATGTGATAAAGTCAATCATTTAAGCAACATTTATTTAGTATAGGAATATAAAGAAAGGTCAAAAAATGGTCCTTACTGTCATGGAGCTCAGAGTCTAATGGAGCCGACAAGATGCAAACAGCTCTCTATAAATAAGGTATATACACAATACATTGGAGATTAGTTGTCTCAGAGAGAAGGCATGAAGATAAAGAGTATTGTGAAAGTCTTCTTCTTGTGAAAGATAAAACTTGGCATGAGACAGGAAGGGAAGCCACAAGACAGAGATGAAGAGGGAAAGCCTTCTAGGCAAAGCTAAGGTGACCTGACTGTATGAAGAGTCACTGTGCCCGGACTGAGGACATGAGAGTCTCATTCTTCCCATTTCTGGAGTTTTGTGTTTGAGAAGCTGGCAAGAGTCCCAAGGAAAACAAGGAAGAAGGCCCATGGTTCCAAGATCTTGCCAAAGGAGAAATTGTTTGTAGGCCCTGGGCATGTTTGGAGGAGAAGACCATGTAGTCACCATTGGAGGAGCTGTCATGGGGAAGAAGGATTAGACTTTTTTGGTTTGGCCCCACAGGGCAGAACTTGGATCAACAGATGAACATTGCATTGCCCAGATGTCAATTTAGGTTGGGTATAAAGGAAAACCTTCATAATAACTGAAGCTATTACCAAAATGACATAGGGGATTTTGGAAGACAGAAGTTTCCCTTACTAGAGGGCTTGGAGAAAAGACTGGGTGATGACTTTGTTTGTTTTAATGTAGAAGGAAGCTCAGTTTAGGTCTATATTTGAGGGGATGACTTCTGAGGTCCCTTTGAAAACAGTCATTCTGTGATCCATTCCTCCAACTTTGCAAATGAACTGAGGGAACAGGTGCATCCCTGAGACTAGAAATGGGAACTTAGTGGGAAGTTCAACAAGGGTCAATGGCTTTGAAACAGGAAGAGAAAGTTCCATCTGGGGATGACCTTGAGCAGAGAGCCAATATGACTTGCTCACTCAGCTCCTAAAACACCACCTGTTACCAAGGTGTGTAGCCTCCAGGGCTCCCAGGATGACTCTTCAAGTAACCAGGCCTGTCTCTGAACTTAGAAAATGCAAATGAGCCAGATTCTCTCCAAGACATGAACAAGCCTTAACAAGCAGCCAGCTCATTTCTTAGAATTGCAGCATTGGAAATAAGGAATGAGGAAACTGAGGCTGAGAAAGATCAAGTGACCGAGCCACGGTCACAAAATAAGTAAGTGTCTGAGGTGAGATTCAAACTCATCTCTTCTTGACTCCAGTTTAACATTCTATTCATGGTGCTACTTACATCCTGACTCAAACAAATAATCTGTCCTTGATGCCCTTACCCCAGAGAAACCCCAAACCTTTAAAATTAAAAAGAAAACCGGGTTGTATGTTGATCCCAGAGATAATGGGGGGAGGGCAAAGTGGATGACTTCTCTCATTAGAGGAAAGCTCAGTCTTCAAGTAGGTAAGATGGTAGAGTAAAACATGAAACCAATCAACTGAACAGCCCTGGGCAAGTGTCAGGATAATATCTGCAAAATGCTTAGCCCGGAACATAGATACAGTAGATGCTGTTAAAAATGCTAGCTGTTGTTGGTGTTATTATTGCATTTTTGTTTTTATTTCTTTTTAGGGGTTTTTTTGCAAGGCAACTGGGGTTCAGTGGCTCGCCCAAGGCCACACAGCTAGGTCATTATTAAGTGTCTGAGGCTGGATTTGAACCCAGGTACTCCTGACTCCAGGGCGGGTGCTTTATCCACTGTGCCACCTAGCCGCCCCTATTATTGCATTTTTAAATAATATTGTTGGGTTTGTAAATCATTTTATCTTATCTGATCCTCTCAAGGACTCTGGGAGGTAGATACTATCATTATCCTCATTGTACAACTGAGGAAACAAGTGAAATGACTTGTCCAGGGTCACACAGCTAGAATGTACCTGGGGCAGGATTTAAACTCAGGTCTTCTTGACTCCACGTCCTCTCCATTTTCCTTTCTGCATTTCTAGGAGTTAGGAAGCATAAGGAACAAAGCCAGACATCAGAGCAAAAGAACATCTCCCTGGGGTCCCATAAAAATACACGAAAGTTTTGAATTTCAGGTCTTGTTAGGCTGGAGCTATTCAGAGGTGCTGCCTAACTGGCTAAGAGTGAAATCTAATCATCATTTTATTAGTCATTATAAACCCCCTTGGAGAGATTTCAGTAATAATAAAAACACATTTTTCAAGGTTGATCAAGAGTTTCCTCCCACAGCAACCCTGGGAGGAGATAATGTAAGTGTTATCAGTCCATTTAACAGATAAGGAAATAGGTTCATAGAGGTTAGATGCCTCACCCACTCACACACCACTTGTAAGGGTCAGAGGAGTTAGGATTTAGAGTTTTCCCTGACTCCATGTTCACGGATCCTTCTGGTACATCACTGAATCAGGATATTCATACTTAAGGGACAAGAGCTGTGGGTGGAAAAGGAAGAAGAAGGAAGTGGTGGAGAAGAGAGACCCCAGAGAACAGAAAGTTCAGCCAATTCTATTCAATATCACAATAGCCAACATGGGCAGGCCATCATGTTGATCTTTTCCTTGTCAAAGTTTTCATTCAGTCTTTTGGGGAATTAAAAAAAAAATCAGATGAATGAAAGAACATCTAATTTTTATAATGGAAACCAAGTTGGGGAGGGGAGATGGGATTCTTTTTATGACAAACTGTTTAACTGGTGACTTTGTGATATCGGATTCATTCTATAAAGTGGAGGGATAGTATTCTGAGGCATCTGTCATCTCATTGATGTAGCATCTCTTCCCTGTGTTAGGAATGGTCACCTCTCCGTGGCTGCCCATCTAGAAAGAACCACAGCCAAGTTCTTGGTAGATTTCTAATTCTCCTAGAGTATCCAGTTCTCTAGGGGTACTTGGAATATCAGGGCCAACAAAGTTCTGTAACCCCCTCTAATTGCTTTCTTCAGAAAAGAAAAACAAACTATAGCACAGCTATTGAGTCCCACACATGCTATGGGCCATGGGGTATTGGCTCCATGTCATCACCCTCCAATCATCTTACAGGTCCCTTGCAAATTCTTTTCCTAATGAAGGAATCCCACTGACTTGTCAACACTGCATAGCCCTGTGGAGATGAAGAGCATTGCTTCATAGACACTTTCTCAGAGGTCTGTGAGAAACAGTGGGAGTATCTGTCATGGCTGCTTTCATTAAAAAACAAAACACAATAACTCTGTGAACTAATAAGTGTTACTTATAGCACAGAGATGGCAAACCTACCAGGGGAAACTTTTCAGATTGCAAAGAGAAAGGAAAAAAAAAATACTTCCATCCATCAGGATGCTAGTTCAAAAGGAATGCTAAAAGTGAAACAAAATCAAATCATTTCAACAGCATTTTCAGATCCTTGAAAGTATTTTCCTTACAACAATTCAGTGATAAATGGTATAAATACTATCACTATTTTCCAGAAGGAAAAACTGAGGCCATGATCACATGAATAGGAATTATGGTTCAAGGATAAAGTTTTCTTTTAAAATTTGTGATAGATTTAGAGGGGATAATACCACATTGAAGAAGTTTGGGACAGGAGAGCTTAATAGCAAAAATACTGGCTCTAGAGTCTAAGAACCTGAGTTTAAATCCTGTCTATGATGCTTACTACCTGTGTGACCTTGGGAAAAACACTTAACACCTCTGATCCTCAGTTTCTTCATCTATAAATTAATTTCCTCATCTATAAATTTCTAGAAGATAGCCACAAATTAATAATAATTGACATTAATATAGTTTTCAGAATGTTTTTCTGTATTCTCCTCTTGTTGGACACTCTTAGGGTCTCAGGGATTGTCTCAAGGATTATAATTGAGGACAAACAAAAACATGGAACAGGCTGGAGGAGGAAGGTCAGGAAGACTAAAACCCCCCAGTGAGCTGAGGCTAGTAAAAAAAACTCTTGAGACAAAATCAAGATGGTGGAGTAGTCAAATTTCAAACAACTTTAAAATAATGCCTTAAATCAAATTCTGGGGAAACAGAATAAAAAACAGATTATGATAAAATATTATCCAGTCCAAGAAAATGTAGTGTGGGTCAGTAGAAAAGGCCTGCTTCTCTGGGGTGATGGTCAGGTCCAGACTGGGCATAGGCCACACTGGACAATGTCAGCTGTGGGCTTTGGAGGTAGTTACATCAGTGGCAACAGCAGCTATGGAAGTTCTCAGCCATAGATGGTAAGGGACAACTATTCAGAAAGAGATGACAAGGAGCCCTTTGTTGGTGCTGGGTTTGGACCCCTATCTCCTTATCACATGTGGATGTGGGTCATGCTGCCAGGGTGAAGAGGAACATTTGAGTCTGGTGCGTGTGAGCCCTGGGGAGTAGGGGCTCTGGTCACAGTTCAGAGAAGAGTCTTGTGGTTGCTCACAAAGGAGGAGTGACCCTGATCTCAGATCCAAGTCAGAAAGAAGCACTAGTTTTTTGCAGCTGCAGAACTGGTCACAGTTCTAGGGTCAATAGAAGCAATAGTAATGTGGCTATTGGGGAACAAATTCCCTTCTGGGGTGAAGACAAGAGAACAAACAAGAGAGAAGTGATCACACCTCTCCTTGGATCACACCACCTGGAGAACATTGGGAACTTGCCAATTCCAGAATTAGCTTTGAAAATAGCAACATAAAAAACAAACTCTGGAAAGAGAGTTCACCTTTACCACAATGTTAATTGTCAAGAAATAATCTAGGAAATGAGCAAACAACAATGAAAAAAGAACCTGACCATAAAAATTTATAGTGGTAGCAGGAAAGAACAAGACACAAATGCAGGAGACAAAAACAACTACAAGCAAAACCTCAAAGAAAAATATGAATTGGGGCAGCTAGGTAGTGCAGTAGATAGAACACCAGCCCAGGAGTCAGGAGGACCCAAGTTCAAATTCAGCCTCAGACCCTTAATGATTACCTAGTTGCATGACCTTGGGAAAGTCACTTAACCCTGCTGCCTTGCAAAAATAAAAAAAAATGAATTGGATAGAAGTCCAGCAAAAATTACTGGAAAAGCCCCAAAACAAATTTAAAAACCAAATAAGAGAGAAAAAAAATTAGGAAAAGAAACAAGAGGAAGCCAAAATAAATTATGAAAACAGAGTCAACAGCTTTGGTAAAAAGAGGTACAAAATGACTAAAGAAAATAATATCTTAAAAACTAGAATTATACAAATAGTAAAACAGGCACAAAAAAATCTACTGAAAAAAAGGAACTCAAAAAGTAGAACTGGCCAAATTAAAAAGGAGGTCCAATTCCTTAAAAATTAGAACTGGGCAAGCAGAAGCTAATGACTCAACAAGACCTCAATAAACAATAAAACAAAATAAAAAGAATGAAAAAATAGAAGAAAATGTGTAATATCTCTTTGAAAAGACAACTGAGCTAGAAACAGAAATTATTTAAGAATTACTGAACAACCTGAAAGCCATGATCAGAGGGAAAAAAAGATTGAACATCATTTTCCAAGAAATTGTCGAGGAAAATTGCCTTGAGATCCTAGAACTAGAGAGTAAGATAGTATTTGAAACATCCACCGATCACTTCTTGCAATAGATCCTCAAATGAAAATTCCCAGGAATGTTATAACCAAATTCCAAATCTCCCAAGGCCAGGAGAAAATACTGCAAGCAGTCAAAAAGAACTAATTGAAATATCCTGGAACCACAGTCAGGTTCACACAAAATTTAGCAGCTTCCAAATTAAAGCATCAGAGGGATTAAAATATGATATTCCAGAAAGCAAAGGAGCCATATTATAACCAAGAAACACCTACCCAGCAAAATAAGTAAATTCTTCACAGGAAGACATTTAATGAAATAGATGACTTTCAGATGAAAAGACCAGAATTGAATAGGAAATTGAATTTTCAAATATAAAACTCAAGAGAAGTATAAAAAGAGAAACATGAAAAGAGAAATCATAAGGGTTCAATAAGGTTAAGCTTCTTACATTCCTATATGGGAAGATGATCCCTGTAACTACCAAGAATTTTATTATTATTAGGGCAGTTAGAAGGAGTACATATAAACAGGGGATACAGGTAGAAGCTGATTGTGATGGGATGATTTCAAAGAAGTAAAATTATGAGGTGAGAAAGAGGGATGCACTGGTTGCTATTCCTTTTATAATACAAATATGGTGCAGCTACCTAAACTAGGGAGGGCAAAAAAACAGAGAAAGAAGACTAAAGACCAATTTCCCTAAGATTGCTGATGCAAAAATTTTAAATAAAATATTAATAACAAGATTAAAACAATACATCACAAAGATAATACACTATGAGCAGATGGGATTAATTCAAAGAATGCAGTATTAGTTTAATATCAGGAAAACAATCAGTAGGACTGACCATGTTAATAACAGATAACTAAAAATCATGATTATCTCAATAAAAGCAGAAAAAGCTTCTGATAAAATACAATATTCATTCCCATTAAAAAAAACACCAGAAAGCATAGGAACAAATGGAACTTTCCTTAAAATGATAGGTAATATCTATCTAAAAACCATTAACAATGTATTGGGGATGAGCTGGAAGCCTTCTTAATAAGATCAGGGTGAAGCAAAGATCTGGAGAGATATTAATCACTCATGGGTAGACCAAGCCAGTATAATAAAAGTAACAAAAACTAAAAATGACAATATCATAAATACTTATTTCTTTATTCACTGCCACATCAATCAGACTACTGAAAGTTATTTTATAGAGCTAGAAAAAATGATAGAATTCATCTGGAAAAACAACTCAAGAAAAGCAAGGAAATCAATGAAAAATAATATAAAGGAAGGTGGCCTAGTGGTACCAGATCTCAAATTGTATTATAAAGCAGTAATCATTAAAAGCAATCTTGTATTAGCTAAGAAATAGAGTAGTGAATCAATGGAATAGGTTAGGCACAATATATGAGTAAATGAGCATAAGAAACAAATGTTTGAGAAACCCAAAGATCCAAGCTTTGAAGGCAAGAACTCAACACTTGACAAAAATTGCTGGGAAAATTTGAAAGCAGTTTGGCAGAAATGAAATATAGATCAATGTTGAGGTCAAAATGGGTACATGGGGGTGGCTAGGTGGTGCAGTGGATAAAGCACCGGCCCTGGAGTCAGGAGTACCTGGGTTCAAATCCGGTCTCAGACACTTAATAATTACCCAGCCGTGTGGCCTTGAGCAAGCCACTTAACCCTGTTTGCCTTGCAAAAAAAAATAAAAAAATTTTAAAAAATTTAAAAAAATTTTTAAAATGGGTGCATGATTTAGACATAAAGAAAGATATCATAAGCAAATTGGAAAAGCATGGAATATTTTTACCTTTCAGATCTATGATTAAGGGATGAATTTTTGACCAAATAAGAGAAAAGGAGCATTATAGAATGTAATATGGATAATCTTGACTACATTAAATTAAAAAGGGTTGCACAAATAAAACTAATGCTGCCAAGATTAAAAAGAAAGCAAGAAACCAGGAAAAACAGTTTTAGCAATTTTTTCTGAAGATTTCATTTCTCAAATAGAGAAATTAAGTCAAATTTATGAGAATAAGTGTCACTCCCCAATTGATAAAAGGTCAAAGGACATGAACAGTTTTCAGATGAAGAAATCAAAGCCCTCTATAGTCATAAGAAAAAAAATGCTCTAAATCACTATTGATTAAGGAAATACCAATTAAAGTAACTTGAATACTTCTGTCAGATTGGCTAATAGGACAGGAAAAGAAAATGACCTGTTGGAGAAAGTGTGGGAAATTTAGAACACTAATGTACTGTTGATGGAACTGTGAACTGATCCAACCTTTCTGGAGAGCAATTTGGAATTATGCCCAGAGAGCCATAAAACTGTGCAAACCTTTTGATCCAGCAGTACCACTACTAAATCTGTATCCTAAAGAGATCAAAGAAAAAGGGACAAGATCTATATGTACAAAAATATTGTTAGCAGCTCTATTGGTGGTGGCAAAGAATTGGAAATTGAGAGATTAATTGGGGAATAGCTGAACAAGTTGAGGCATATGATTATGATAGAAGAACACTGTGGTAAGAAGTGACAGGTGTGATGGTTTCAGAAAGTCCTGGGAAGACTTATATGAACTGATACAGGATAAAGTGAGTGGAACCAAGAGAACATTGTTTATAGTAACATGTATCTGGCCTACAGGTGCTTGACTAGAACAACAATTTAGGATCACCTAATTAATTAATTACACAGTAACATTATATTTTATAACAATAAAGTATTATTCAATGATGATATATGTGTGACAATTATTCTGATCATTATAATTATCTAAGACAATTTCAAAGGACCCATGATGAAAAATAGTATCTACCTCCAGAGCGGGGGGAAACTGATGGTCTGAATGCTTATCAAAGCATTTAAAAAAATTTGATATTTAATCTGCTTCCTTTTGCAACCTGACTAAAAAGGAAATATACTTTGCATTACTACATGTGTATAATCTATATTAAAATTGCTCCCTTTCTCAAGGGGAAGGGAGAGAGGAGAGTATTTAGAACTCAAAATTTAAAAAAACACAAACTGTAATTGAGAAAAATACATTTTAAAAAACCTCTCTTGAACAAGAAGAAAAGAGAGTGAATCAGTTCTAGGGATGAGTGGGACAATAATGAGAGTGAATTTATTAGCATTTATTAGAACAAGCCTAAGTACTTAATTTCTATTACACTTCTGCTTTATCCAATAAAGGAGAATAACCTTCAGAAGGGGAAGCATGAAACAAAAATCATTATCAGGGAATTGAAACCCAAGATAAGTGACCTTTTGTACTTCTCTCCTTCCAGGAGTTAACACGTTGCTATATGCCTCAATGTAAGGAGAATCCAATATACAAAATCTTAGATTTACTCAAAAGATCAATAAATTAACTGATTCTTTGGTGATGGTAGTGGAATTCTCCACTTTACTCAAGTTTTTCCTGTGCATCACAATTTCTTCTTTCAGTTGTTGTTTAGTTGGATAAATTTATGTTCAGCATGTCAGTCTATAATTCCATTTAGGGTTTTCTTGGCAGAGATACTGGAGTGATTTGCCATTTCTTTTCCCAGTTTATTTTACAGATGAGGAAACAGAGGTAAATAGGATTAAGTGATTTACCCAGGGTCATGCAGCTATTCTCTGTCTTCAGATTTGAATTCAGGAAGATGAATCTTCCCGACTGCAGGCCTGACACTATCCACCATACCATCTAGCTGCTAGCAAATTCTTCTGATGAATTTTAAAATATGATTCAATTCTCAACCTTTTGACTTAGGTAAAAAGGTGATTTCCAAGAATCATAGAAAGACTTGTCTGAACTGATAAAGAATGCCATGAATAAAACTGGGAGGTCAATTTAAGCAAACATATACTCATTGTAAAGACACTCTACTTCAGAAAATTTCAGAACTCTCATCAGCACAGTAGTCAAATGTGTTTTCAGAGGACTGATAAGGAAGAACATTCTCCCATCTCCTGAATACGATGCAGTCTAACAAATGCATTTTTGGACATTTCTAATGTGAGAATGTAATTTGCTTGCCTCTCTGTCAGAGATAGAAAAAATTGGTATTTTTAATTTTGTTTTACTTCAACAGACATTGATGAAACTCTTATTTGTTTGACATGGGGCAGAGTGCTAAAGAAAAATCTGATTTACCTTTCCTTCTAGCAATGACAAATCTGTGTGAGGAGACAGGACATTTGGTGATGACCTAATGAAGTTGTAATACCAGATTATACTATGGGAAGCAGTGTGGTATGTAAGAGAGAGAGCACTGGTCATGGAGGAAAAGGAGATTTAGGTTTGCCTTACTTTTTTCCTAGTTGGACATCCATTGGCAAATCATGTAATTGCTGACTCAGTTTCCTTCTCCATAAAATGCAGTGAATATTAAATATTAAAATAAAATGAGCATAATAGTATGAATACTACCTAGTTTAGGAGGTCATTATAAAGATTAGCATAGTATCTGGCAAAAAAGTAGGTGCTGAATAGCTACAACCATAAGAGATGACATTTTTGTAGCAGCTTAAAATTTACAAAGCAGTTTAAGGTCATCTCATTGATCAATCACTTTACTAAATATCAATTAATTAATAATGTATTCATTCATTTATTATTTATTTATCATTTTAATATTTGTTTATTAAATTATTTGTCATGCATTCATTATTTATTATTTACACACACAACTAGGAAATTTCAGAAGAGGACTTAAACTCAGGTCTTCCTGAGTCCAAGGAGAGTACTCTATCTATTGTCCCAGTTCTAGGACTGCCACCAACAGCTTAATCAACATTAAAACCAACATTATTTTTCTGTTAAGCACTTTTGCTAAGCTCTGAGGATGCAAAAAGAGGCAAAGATGGTCCCTGCCCTCAAGGAACTTACAATCTAATGATGGAGGCAACATACAAACAAATATATAGCAAAACAAGCTAGAGACAGGACAAATAGATAATTAATAGAAGGAAGGCATTGGAATTAAGAGAGGTGAGGGAAGGCTTCTTGTAGAAAGGGGGATGTTAATTGGAACTTAAAGGAAGCCAAGCAGAAGATGGTCTTCCATCTTTCATCTTGTTGACTTATACAATGAAACAATACAAGAAAAATACTTTGTGAACCCCAAATATTGGGTCAGCAAGAGCTCTACAATGTAATAGACTGAATAGTGGAGATAATAAAGTTGATAGGAATTTTAGCACTAGAATAGCTAGAGATGTTTTCAAGGGTGTTGACATAAGGCCTTTCCCAATCCCTCAGTCATTAATGTATTCTGCTTTTTCAAGTTATTCTATACTAACTTTCTGTATATGTATTTTATCCCTGTAGAATATAAGCTTGTTGAGGACAGGGACTATTTTGGGGTTTTTGTACATTTTTGTTTTTTGTACATTTTGTCCTTTGCCAGAACACTGCAGAACTTCTAGAATGACTTCCACACTATTCAAAGAATTTGGATGACTCTCCACCAGGGGGACAATCAAGAAGATGAAAAATGTGTCTATTCTCAGGGCTATGATTCATTGCTGGGGAAACAATCCAAGGGTGCTTTCCTATCCCCTGGACAGACACTAGAAATGGACCCTGAGTCAGATCCCAGAAGTGAACAGGAGGAGGAGAGCAGGATGGATTGCCTTTGGTTGGAAGGGTGCTAGGCTAATTCTTGAGCCAAGATCTCTTCTTTTTTAATGCAAATGTCCTTTGGAGTCTTATGGTTAAGAGATCTGAAAGTCTGGAGCACTCAAAAGACAAAGATTACAAACAAGAACTTAGGAAGAAGTATAGCAGGAAGCAGGAAGATGGGTTGGTGCCGTACTGAGAACCTGGGGGTATCACTGGTAGCTCCTGAAGTCAAAGACATGGAGGAGGGCCTTTAGCATGTGGGAAAGGTCTCAGTGAAGAATGTGTGGAAGGCCAAGGACAAGAGACACGAGGTATATAGGCATGGGGTAAAATCTACATCCTTTGAGGCCCTGCTCCCATCAATGAGAACAGAGATCCAGAAGAGAATTCTGAGACTATTCCCAAGGTGTATAGGTCTTGCACCATCATATAGAGACCACCTAATTCAGAGCCAGAAATACTGACTGGTTCTCCTACTTCTAACACTGGCTGTGTGACCTTGGGCAAGTCACTTAATGTCCCAGTGCTCCAGAAAACTCCTTGAGAGTATAAGAAATAGGGAAAGTACTGCTTGGCATTGGTGAGGGGACTTTCCTGACTTGGGAGGCCCACATTAATGACATCAGAGATCTCATCCTTCACCTTGGCCACGGAGCCTAAGTCTAATACTTTACCCAAAGTAGAATGAAAATGGAAGAAGTGTGGGGCAGTGAGGTGTCTCAGTGAATAGAGCACTGGTCCTGGAGTCAGGACGACTTGAGTTCAAATCCTGCCTCAGACACTGGATACTTACTAGTTGTGTGACCTTGGGCAGGTCACTTAACCCCCATGGCTTCATAACCCCCCCCAAAAAAAAGGGAAGAAATGAGCCCCAAACTAGAGCTTGAACCCAGTCAGGTCTAGAAAAGCAAGGAAGTGAGAGAACATTTTAGATAGGGTGAGGAGAGGTCAGCATGAATTGAAACCCACCCTCCTAGCGAAAGGCCTGCTCCCCAAAGTCAACCAGTCAGACAAAGAGGGTTGGAGGAGGATGGTCAATTCTTGCTCTCAGAGATTTGGTTCTTCCCTGTTTTGGAGTCAAAGGATGGCTAGATCACGTGCCCCCCCAGGTGATTTGCACAACAGGTTTGGTTTGTAAATGAGAAGCTAGGCAGTTTCCTAAAGTCAGCTGTGTTCCAATACAGGAAGGAAGCCAACCCCTCCACCCCCAACACACATTGTACAGGCCAGGAACAAGGATGGTCTCCAGCTGTCCTCCCAAACAGCCAACCACCAGAGCCAGAGGACAGTTCTGTCAGGGCCAGGCCAGACTCAGGTTTGGAAGGCAGCTTCCCATTAGGAGGAATTCCATAGCATGACAGGAAGGAAGGACCAGAAGGTCAGCTTGGCCTGCCAGCCTCACATCTTGGCTTTGGTGACCCTAAGGACTGCCTTTGCTGATTCCTCCTGTCCCCACTTTGTGGACCCTAGGCTGGGGGGGGGGGGGTGGAGAGGGGAAGAGCAGAGGGGTGTCCCTCTCTTGTTTCCCCAATAGACTGGACTTTCTAAAGTGGCAATTTTCCCTATCCTGCTACCCCCAGACCCAGAAGAATAGGTGCTGACCCTGGGTAATAATTCTTATTCAATAATAATTATTGGTTAAGCCCTTCCTTGTGTTTATGTGCCAGGAGACTGGAAATTAAAATTGTCTGCATGCATATAGACACACAATTTCTCCATCTCCTTGTCTCTGTCTCTTTCTCTAAATCTCTCCATGTTATTATGGAGATAGATACTCCAATTTTTTGTGGATTCTTTGGCAGCCTGCTATAGCTCTGAATCATTTTTTTTTTTTTTTTTGGCAAGGCAATGAGGTTAAGAGTAACTTGCCCAAGGTCACACAGCTAGGTAATTATTAAGTGTCTGAGGGCAGATTTGAACTCAGGTGCTCCTGACTCTAGGGCTGGTTCTCTATCCACTGTGCCACCTAGCCGCCCCTTGAATCATCTTTTAAAAGCATGTGTGGCCTTGGGCAAGCCATTTAACTTCATTGCTTTGCAAAACCCTAAAATAATTAAATAAATAAATAAATAAACAAGCAAACAAACAAATAAATAAATAAATGGATGTTTGCAAATACATACAATTAAATATTTGTCATCACAAAAGAAACTGATTATATTAAAATTCAATTATTGACATTTCTTAAAAAGTCAAATTCACAGGCGTCAGGCTAAGGACCCCTCAGGACCTAGGGAAAAATTGAAGTCAGCCCTTGGGCTTGGAACTGCTCCTCTCTGCTAAGAAACCATAAAAAGAATAAATAGGAATCTTGTCTTTAAATGTATTTTATTTATTTTTGGATGACTAGCAGCGCCTTGAAAACAAGTAGCAATGAGTATTTAGGAAGACCAGGGATCACCATTTTCAGGGTGGAAGGGACCTAGAAGTCCTTTATTTCAACTTCATTTAATAGTTGAGGAAATTGAGGCCTGGAAAGGAGAAGAAATTTGTTCAAAGTTGAATAGAGGGGATAGTTAGGTGGCATTGTGGATGGAGCACAGGCCCTGGAGTCAGGAGGACCTGAGTTCAAATCCGCCTCAGACACTTAATAATTGCCCAGTGGTGTGATCTTGGATAGGTCGTTTAATTCTATTGCCTTGCAAAACAAACAAACAAAAAGCTGAACAGAATCAGATAGACCCCAGCCCTTTGACTTCAGTGCCAGTGATTTTTTCTTTCCTTGTGTATACCCATATACCCATCAGTTTTGAATTTTGTTGGTCACCAAGAGATCTGTGCTCAGTTATCAACTGATCTGTAATGAATGACTAAGAATCCCCTCGTGGAATCAAAATCCAATGACTGGTTTTGTGTGGGGTTAGAATTTGTTCTGTTGGCCAGAGTCCAGTGTTATTTCCTGCATCACTGAATGGATTTCTACTGGGCTGCCCACTGGGGTCTTTTAAAGCCCTCAAGCTTAGAATGATATTAATGTGACTTGGGCCCGATATGGCAAAGGGACAGCTTGTCCTCTTCTCAGTCTATTTGGGGGGGGGGGGCATGTTCTTATGCTGTCCAAGTTATTTGATACTTCCTGTGAAAACTCATTCCTGAGTCTGCAGGACCCCTCATTAAAAACCAAAACCATTGGGCAGTTGGGTGGCGCAGTGGATAGAGCACTGGCCCTGGAGTCAGGAAGACCTGATTCTAATCTGTCTTCAGACACTTAATAATTACCTACTTGTGTGACCTTGGGAAAATTACTTAACCCCCCCCCCAAAAAAACACCAAACAAACCATGAATCAAGGCCCACTGATGGGTGAGCCTATGTTGCTTGATCGGGGTTTCCTAGGGATCTCTTTTCCTAAAGGTTCTCCCCTCTCGCTCTACTAAATGCAGGAGACTTGCCTTTTTTTAGGCTTTGGGAAAATTGATTTCCTTTTTGCTTTTTTATTTTAAAAAAATGGGTTGTATAAAATATAGACTGACATGGCCATTCAGTTCCATTTGAGTCACTTACTTAGAGTGTGTCCATTTTCTTTTTCTTTCTTTTTTTTTTTGCAAGGCAATGGGGTTAAGTGACTTGCCTAGGGTCACACAGCTAGATAATTAAGTGTCTGATGTAGGATTTGAACTCAGATCCTCCTGACTCCAGGGCTGATACTCTATCCGCTGTGCCACCTAGCTGCCCGAATGTATCCATTTTCAAGAAAAATAGCCCAAAGATTCTCAGGGAGAAGGAGAGAGAGTGGAATATGACAAGAAACCTAGATTTGTACTTTGAAGACCTGAGAGTGAATCCCAGCTCAGTCATCTATACCTATGTGACCACAGAAAAGTCGCTTTACCTTCCTCAGCCTCAGTTTCCTTATGTATCAAACCAAGAAGTGAGGCTAGATGACCACTGACTTCTATAATGCTCTGATCTTATGAATTCTATGTATCCTGGTGCTTCATAATATTTGCAGGCATTTATAAAGATCCTTAAGGCTTGCAAAATTTAAAAAAGGACACATCTTGCAAAATGAAGGAAGTATTTCTCTCATTTTACAAATTAGAAAACTGAGTCTCAAGATAGTTTAAATGACTGGCCCATAGACATACAACCGGTAAGCATCAGAAGTCTCTTCTGGCTCTTTCTGGGATTCTACTCCTCTCTGGACCTCAGTTTCCTCGTCTGTAACATGAACCCCTTGGATTAGATGATTACTAAGGTTCCTTGTGACTCTAAATTTTATCAACATTAAATTTGTACAGACATTTCTAATCCTAGAGAACAGATCAATTCTCTCCTTGAGGAAGAATTGGAAACCTGTGGATTTGGAGTGTCACCCCTTTTCTCACCTGGATAACCCTGTAGCTAAGATATACTACTTATTTGGCAGGGGGCATGACTCCCGATTGACCTAGAATGCCGAACCCCAGTGCTGTGACTCTAGAACTTCTCCAGATGATTGGAGGATATGGTAGAGAAAGGCAAGTGTGGACCTTGGAGTAGGGCTCTGGAGATCAACTTGGGGTCATAGATATGGATAGAAGCCTGCCTCAGATTTCCAGAGACTACCCAAAGAACTTCCCTAAACCCCTCCCTCTATTATTTTCTTGTTGGTTTAGCTCGACTTTTATCTTTTTTCCAAGCCAAAAATAGCATTTGCTTGTCTGTATTCTATTGTCTGCCCTAATCTATGTTGACTATTTTAATAAATAAGTTCTGGCCCTATTGTGTTCTTAGACTACATGCAGTCGATTAGAGGCAGAGAGAAATAATTTTAGGTCAGCCCCCCTCTTGGAGATAGTCCAGGGAAAGGAGGAAGAGCCCAGCTCTGCCCCTCCTCTGGGTCCCAACCAAGGCAGAAATCACTATTTCCTTGGGAAGACCCAGTGGGCCAGATCCCAGATCAGATATCTGTCTGTGACATATGTGAGTCAAGCCACCTTTCTATCAGACAGCAGCCACATACATGTTCTGCGGGAGGATGGCAAGTACTGGTTTGTACAAGTCCTTGGATGCCATTGCTGAACTGTTTGTCTTTGTTATAGGGTAGGGTTCAATGGGTGTGTGTGTGTGTGTGTGTGTGTGTGTGTGTGTGTGTGTGTGTCTTTTACCAGGAAATGAGTGGTGTAAAAAAAAAAAAACAACCAAAGGACAGCAATAAAATGGAAAGGAAAAGAAAAGAAGGTTAAGTAATCATCAGCTGGTGCTGTAGAACAGTGCCTGGCCATATCATATATGCTTAGCAGATTTTCTTTCTTTCTTTCTTTCTTTCTTTCTTTCTTTCTTTCTTTCTTTCTTTCTTTCTTTCTTTCTTTCTTTCTTTCTTTCTTTCTTTCTTCCTTCCTTCCTTCCTTTCTTTCTTTCCTTCTTTCCTTCTTTTTTCTTTCTTTCTTTCTCTCTCTTTGTTTCTTCTTTCTTTCTTTCTCTTCCTTTCTTTTTTCTTTCTTTCTTTCCATCTTTCTTTCTTTGCTTCTTTCCTTCCTTCTCTTTCTTTCTTCCTTTCTTTTTTCTTTCTTTCTTCCTTTCTTTTTTCTTTCTTTCTTTCTTTCTTTCTTTCTTTCCTTCTTTCTTTCCATCTTTCTTTCTTTCCTTCCTTCTTTCTTTCCTTCCTTCCTTCTTTCCTTCCTTCTTTTTTCTTTCCTTCTTCCTTTCTTTCCCTCTTTCTTGTATCTCTTACATGCACCTTTCATGCATTTCTTACATGCATGTGTGTGACATGTATGTCTTTCTTGTGAATTATGTGTGTTCTGGTTGTGTCTGTATGCAATTGTATTCCTATATATACAGGTCTATGTGTGTATCTAACTATCCATTTATCTATCTGTCTATTCATCTATCTATCTAAATAGACAGATAGATATTCACATGCCAATCTGTATCATACATGTCCATATATGTATAAGATATCCATATAATTGGAATAGAAGATTCAGATAGACACATATATGAAATATATCTTACATAACCAATTATATGAGAGTCTCACATACAATACATCTTATTCTAATCACACTCATCTAGATATATTGCTAGATAAATATACAGATGCTTACATAGATATAGATATATGTGATATGAAATATATGTGTTATATATGTAATATATATGAAATATATTTATCACACATGTATGTGATGAATATGCTATATTATAAATGGAGGATAATCTCAAAGGGAAGGATCCTGGGGTACGGAAGGGACTTAGGAAAGGCATGTTGTAGAATGGGGGATTTGAGTTCAGTCTCAAAGGAAAACAGAGAAACCAGAAGGTAAAAAGAGAGGAGACCTTTTCAAATGTAGGATAAGGCTAGTGCTAAGGGGCAGAGATGGGAGATGGTAAGCAATCTGCATCACTGAAGTTTTACCAGTCCCTGAAAGATAGTCTGTTTCATACATAGGGAAATTGAGGTTAGAAAGACTGAGTCACTTATAGGAAATACCAGAGGTAGGATTCAAACTCATGTCTTCCTGACTCCAAGTCCAAGAAATTCAATTCTACCAGATCCAGGAAGCATCTATAAAATGTCTCCTACGTGTTAAGTTTTGTATATATAGAGATAAAATCAAAAAGTTCTCTGTGTGGGGGAAAAGTCATGGGCCCAAGTAAATACATATTCAATATGTACACCCAAAGTAAAGGCATGAAAGGCTCAGTCAAGGAGCCCAAAGGTTTTTTTTTTTTAAAAAAATAAATAAGACTGATCAGTGCTGAAGATTTGCTAAGAGCTTTAGAGTGATTAATCATTGTACACAATAGCCCTGTCTGGTAAAATGAAGTTTCCTGGCATTGGGCATGTTGTCCCTGAGCCACAAAGGCAGATGAGGGAATTGTCCACCGTCCCACTGGGAGTCTTGTGGTAGGGCCAGGAGGGAAGGACTAAAGTTCTGACCTCATCATGAAGAGTCATCCCTCTAACTCTACAGGCGCCCCCTCCTCCCCAAAGAAAATCTCATTTCTCTGTCTCAAAGGAGCCTTGCGTGCTGTACAGGAATGGGAGTGTGTGTGTGTGTGTGTGTGTGTGTGTGTGTGTGTGTGTGTGTGTGTTTCCTCAGCCACAGACACAGGGAGGAGATGCCAAATGCCTTGGCCCAGGCTGCTATTTTCTGGACATTGCAGGAATATTTTAAGGTCCAGGGAGCAGACACTAATTATCTATTCTCACCCAAAGTTGTCACGCTTCCTATGACTCTCATGTGAACAGATTCGTGACCCAGCTGATTCTTCCTCTAAGGGCCTAAGCTTCCCAACAGCCCACCCACAGCAGGGCCTGCTTCTACACATGGATTCAATTTTCCCTTTTGCTTCCCCCCCCCCCCAATTAGCTAGAGAACCTATTCCTAGTCACATCTGAATAGCCTCAGCTAGAAGAAAGATTGGAATTTCCACAAGATTTATCTGTTCTGGGCCAGAACTGCAGATAAGCATGTGTGTTTGTGTGTGAGTGTGAGTGTGAGTGTGTGTGTATGTGTGTGTGTGTGTGTGTGTGTTTCTGAAGATTGTGATGGATTCTGTTGGAAATTACATTGGTCTCCATCTCCAGTTCTAAGAAACAAAAGAGCTACCTCAGTGGCTCACCCATACCTCACCCAAGAAATTATTGCTCTACACGATTCAAAGAGGAGAAAAAGAATTCCTGTTGCCAAATCACTCAATCAACCAGCCCTGTTCCAATAAAGGAGATAACATACGCATGCATGTTACGCACAGGCATGATATGCACAGGGCAATGAAGTCTTGGAGGGGGAGAACATGGCAGTCAGTCTTCCAGTTGAGCTTCTGATGAAGCCAATAGAGATAATCATCCACTTACAGAGATATTTCCAAGGCAGGAAAATGGGTGAATCCTTGAAAAATCATTCAATTATACCCACCCCCATGAAGTTTTCAAGGAGGACTGTCCCACCACATGGGTTTATAGTCATTTCCCAAGGAAAGGCAGAAGGAAGTGAACTTGTTGGCATGGCTTTGCTGAGAGGGCATGATGCCCTCTCACCTAGAGTTGGACACAGCAGGAAAGGCACTGTAGACTTCAATGGGCCAAACATACCTCTTGAAATCATGGTAATGTGAGAGATCAGCCCCTGACCCCATTGCTTCTGTAGGCCCATCCTATTACATTCAGCAGAATATTTTCTTGAACACAATAAACAAGCCAGTCTCCAGCTACAGATCAATTCTCTACATGACTTAGCTTTTAGTATTTCTTTCTGCCATTTCAGTGGCAGGAGTAGACATTAGCTAGGAATGCTCTGGCATAGACATTCGGAACCACAATTAGTTGGAGGCCAGAGAGGTTTCCTCCAAGGCACAGCATTTAGAGGCGGCTAACAGAACTTCATGTGCTCTAACAGAGAGAAACAATGAGCTGGGAGCTTGGTTATAAAGAATAATTAACCCTAGGAGCTGGAGTCAAGGACTAGACCTGGTTTGGCCTGACTTTCTCCCCTACTTTTTCTGCTATCTCATTTCCCCACCCCTTACTAATCCAAAGTTTAGTTTTCTAAACTTCCCCTCCCCACCCCCAACCACACTGGGGCCTTCTGTTAAGAGGTTCAAGGACTCTACCCTACTTTGTCTTTGCCCCAGAACATTTTGTGGCCTTACCTCTGGCACAGGAATAACTAGTTACAGCTCTCTGTTGGACAATCTTAAGATTTATTTCAAAGGGAACTATAAATGTGATAAATGTAAAAATGTGCCAACTTTATTGACCATAACCTTTCAACAGCAAACTTTTCAACCTTCCAACAAAGATCAAAAACTGGAGGGCATTCATGCTTGATTCCTTCTGAAAACAACCTACAAAGGATTCCTTTGTTAATCTTTTCATCTTATATCGAATCAAACTATTCTGCACTCACAGATCAAATCTTTAATTAGTTGGCAGGGTGGCAGGCCCAGCTACTATTCAGAATGCTCCTTGGCCAGAAGGAAGCACAGGCCACTTATCTAGACAAAGATTTCTACAATCTAAATGAGATATGAGAACAGAACTGCCCCCCCCCCACACCCTCCCATCCATCTGCTTCAAGCCTGTTGACTTTCAGAAAGGTATAAGGGAAGAACAAAGGGCACCCTCCCAACAGTCACCCTATTGATATCCATGCAGGTGGTTATATATGGAATGTGTGTACAAGGAATGGCATATGCACTGAACTGTTCATCACCCTGTTTATATTTCCTCACTAGAGCATTTAATAATTCTGACTTTTGAATATCAAATTGAAATTAAATGTGCCTTTGGGATATTCAGAATTTTTATCCAAATTAAATAAAATTTTCTATGCAAAGTTCTTGTGTGATCCTTTGTATACAGTTAGCATCCAGTAATAATATGTTGCATTGACCGGCAGAAGGGTTAGAAAAACTTTTGATGGAATTGAGATGTCCTGGGGGAAAGCACAAGCTAACAATTGCAATAAATAATATTGGTCCTAGAGAATAGAAAATCAAAGGAGTTGGATCAAGGCAGTTAACATGTGTAAATTGTTTTATAGTCTCAGAGTACTATATAATTGCTCAGTTATTTTTATTATTGTTGCTGTTATAATATCTCTCTCATCTTAGGTTAAGGGAAGGTGATTATGTCCCCTACCTCCTTTATTGATTATGATCTGCAATAGCTAAATCTTTTTTTTTTTTTTAGGTTTTTGCAAGGCAGACGGGGTTAAGTGGCTTGCCCAAGGCCACACAGCTAGGTAATTATTAAGTGTCTGAGACCGGATTTGAACCCAGGTACTCCTGACTCCAGAGCCGGTGCTTTATCCACTTGGACACCTAGACACTCCAATAGCTAAATCTTTATTGATATAACCTACAATGTTACATGCATCATTGAAGAAATTCAGTATACTAAGGGTTATTAAACCCGAATTCAGGAAGACTCATCTTTGTCGGTTCAAATGTAACCTCAGCCACTAGTTGCATGACTCTAAGTTTAATCCTGTTTACCTCAGTTTTCTCATCTGTAAAATGAACAAGAGAAGGAAATGGCAAAGTGCTCTAGCTCCTTTGCTAAGAAAACCTCACATGAGGTCTCAAAGAGTCAGAAACCACTGAAAATGACTGAACAACAATTGTTCTGACTTAGCTATTTTTCTTTGGTAACAGGAGAAGTCTTAATTCCAGAGGGTGGGGTAGAGAGAGAACCGGAAAGGTTGATTGTTTTGTAAAAACAAGTCATTGATAACTCACTAAAATAAAAGAAATGGAGAACATTACCACAAATATATAAGAAAACCCAACAACAGAGCATCCATCACCTAGGAGTGCTTGAGGAAGTCTATACGAAGCTGGCTCATGTTACTAGACCATTTGATGGTTTACAAAATATTTTCCCTAAATAATCCTGTGTGAGGTTATTTAATTTAAGAGGTTAGAATGAAGTCATGGTAGTCAAGAGTCATTAGGTAAAAGATTGAAAACTGGAAGGAATCTTGGGACTCATCTAGTCTAACCTTCTGATTTTACAGATGAGGAAATAGAGAGCCAGAGAGTGGGAGGGAATTACTCAAAGTCACTCAAGGACATTGAGGCAGATAACATTCAAGGATCTGCCATGAAAATATTTTCCTTCTTAGCACCAGAGGTTAAGTTAATTAATCAATCAACACATATTAATGAAGTACCTAATTTTTGCCACGGGTTCTTGGGATAAAGACTAAAAGTTTTTGTGGGAGGCAAGTCACAATTACTGAGGGGAGAGGGGAGGGAGGCAGAGATCAGGAAAAGCTTCAGTGAGAAGGGGATTATTAAGTAGATTTTGAAAGGAATGAAGAATTCTAAGAAGTAGCTGGAGGAATATATTCCAGATATGGGTAACAGTTAATACAACAGTGCAGAAACTGGAAATGCTTAGTCTAATTCCCCTCCTCATTTTCCAAATATGGAAACTGAGACCTTGGGCAATCAGATAAAGTGCTCAAGGCCACACAAGGTAGGATTTGATCCCAGGCCCTTTGGCTCCAAAGTTGATATTTCCATTACACCACAAACTTCTGATAGATGAATACCATGGTTTGCTGGTCCCTGTGCCAATGAAAACTCAACTGGAAATTCTGAAGACTGTGAAGAAAGAATGTATACACAAGGACCCTGAGGAATTCTAACAGATCATCCCTCAAGGGTTAAGAGGGAAATAGTCTATTCTTTCTACTAACAATTCTGGTTGGGCTTGAAACAAGTTGGGGATAGTAAACCATGCAGCTGACCTGCTATATTTAAAGAATGGAATGTCGTGGCACCCCAAAGAAAACCTAAAGGACTATCCTATCTTTTTATTTGCCAGGACAAAGCTAGCATTCCACACAATTTATAGTTTAAGATGACCAAGAAAAGAAATTACCCCCCCCCCCCAATAAGCTTTAGGCTAGAAGAAGTATCAGCCTGGCCAGAAGACCTGAGTTCAGATCTAGCCTCTGACACATTCTGGTGCCCTGGACAAATGATTTAACCATTCGATGTCCCGTGGAACATTCTCAGTCTATAAGCCTCAGAGCAGGTGCTGATTTTTAGCAGCAAAAGGAATTTGCTTATTAGATGTTCCCTAGGCCAATGAAATCACAGGCTGTTCCAAAGAAAATCCACCTTGAGGGGATTGGATCCTGACCTCATTATTACATGGAAACTGTTCCTTCCAAACTATGGCCTTCTAACTATCAAAATCACTGGCTTCTCCTAGAGTTTCATCCTTCTTGGTCTTTTTCCATTTGGTTCTGTTGGTCACTTTCTGCTCTGGATACTCTTTCCTTTCTGGGTTTTCTTCACACTCTCCTGTGGTTCTCCCTTACATATCTGACCATTCCTCATTTTTTTTCATCCCTATGCATAATAATAGCTAGGGACAGTAAGGGTATTAAGATTTTGCAAAGTGTTTTTAATATGTTAACACATTTGATCCTCACAATGATCCTGTGAGTTAGATGATATTATCTTAGAATTACAGAGAAGAAAACAGACTGAGTGCAATTTTATGACTTGCTCAGAGTCACACAGCTAATAAGGGTCTGAGGCAGGGTTTGACCTTGACCTTTCAGACTCTAGGTCCTTTGCTTTATACATTGTTCCTCTTGTGGAAATTCTGGGAGGTTCTCTCCCTAAATTCTCTTTTTTTTTCTCTTTTTCTGTCTCAGGGAGTTCAACAGTTCCCACATTTTGGGTCTACTTCTATGTAGATGATTTCCAGACCTTCTTATGTAGCCCTAGCCTCTCTCCAGAGCTCTAGTCCCATATTACCTAGTGCATATTAGACATTTTGGATTAGATGATCCATAGGTATCTCCAACTCAACATAGAACTCATTATCTTTCTCCCTAAATTTACCCTCACTTTTGAACTTCACTATGATTGTTGAGGGTGCCGTCATCCTTCCAGGTTCTCAGATTTGTAAGCCCAATTTCTTTCTCGCCCTACATGTCCAATCAATTGTCAAATTATAATTACTTTTTCTATAGCATCTATCTACTTACACAGCTCGTTCTGGTCCTCATCAACTTTATCCTGGTGCCTTCTCTATTTGAATGTTTGCCACACAGCCTCCAAAGGGATTTTCCTATGGCCAAGTCTGATCATGTCCCTCAGTAAACTTCATGGGCTCCCTATTGCCCTTGGGATCAAATACAAACTTATTCATTTGGCATTTAAAACTCTTCACAATTTTCCTTCTGACATACTACCTTCTTCCACATATTTGATAATTCTGAAATTGTGGCCTATCCCCTCTTCCTCCCATGTAGAGTGCCAGCTTATATCTCCAAGCCTTTCCTATGGCTGTCCTCATACCAAGAATGCTTTCCCTTCTAAACTCAGATTCTCAGATTCCCTGGATTCCTTTAAGAATCAGCTCAAACAGCACCTTCTCCAGGGGCCTTTTCTAGTCCCCACTACGGTTCATGCTTTCCCCCAGGGGTATATTACTTGCATATAGTACTTTACATATATTGCCTCCTCCATTAGGCCTGTAGTTCCCTTGTCAGTGTTTGTCACCATAAGGAGAGTGCCCAGAGATTTGGAAGACAGTACATTTTAAATGCTTGCAGGTTGGTAGATTGAAGACAGTTCTTATATTCCATCATTTTTTCCACAACATTTAGCCTAACATTTTCTTTTCAGGATTGCCATTTAATCCCTATTTCTATCTATGTTCTTCTTCTCTCCCCATGAAGGTCATGAGAAAATCGATTTTCTGTCCCTGAGTCTTTCCTGTGTTCAGAACTGGCATCCTCCCTAGTGTTTGGTCCTTCTATAGACTCTGGGATGGAGCTGGCTCTTGGGCAGGTGGAACACCAGGAATCCTTGGCCAGGAGTTCCCAGTCTGGCAGCCCAGTGTTGTTATCAGACTTGCTCACACCCTGTTCTGACTTCTGATATATTCCAAGTTCTTGTCTCCCTGGGATAACTTCTTGACCTTTGCACATTTCAAGTAACTGGACTCTTGAATTATTCCCTTTTGACAGAATTTCTGCCTTCTACCCCATTTCCCCCCAAATGAGTCTTTGCCTCAGATTAGTAGAGTTAGAAGAAACCTCTGAGATCATTTTGTAGATGAGTGATCCTAGACTTAAAGAGGGCAAGTAACTGGCCCCAAATCACCCAGCTAGTGAGTGGTATAGGCAATACTCAAATTCAGGCCTTCCGGCGTCCTTTTTCAGACCAAATTCCCAGATGAATTTTTAGAATAGAAATCTAAAATCCATGGCTATTTCCAAATGTTCTGTTTCTACTGTAGTTCTCTGACCAATATTCTGAGCTATTCTAGAACAGGTTCCCCATTACAATCCATGTCCCTCCCTGCCTTTCCAACAATTATACTGCCCTGATCTCTAGATGGTGTAGTCAGTTCCATCCTATGGACTGTATGTCCCTACCAGGATTTTCTCTGATTCTGTGAACCCCCTTTGGATTACATACCCCATCCTTTCATATCTGAGTTATTCTGTTGAATAGAATCTTAATGATCATAATAAAGGCCTAAGTGTCTAAGGAAAGGTTTGAAATCAGATCATCTTGACTCCCAGTTAGCACTCAGTCTCCTCTACTACCTGCCTGCCTTATTATTAGTCGATTCATTATCCTTTGTTCAGGAGACACCATTTAAGAAGGATATTGTTAAGCTAGAAAAATCTTGGAGATGTTTTATTGCAGGATAATGAAAGGTCTTGAACCCATTCCATGAGTGTAGCCATATGACTGAACTGTCTGAGGGTCCTTATCTCAACTCCCACTCCCACTTATGGCTCAGGTCCTCAGAGGATTAACTCCCTCTATTGACCCTTCAAGGTTCAGGGGGTACTTGAGGGGATGTGGTTTTTCTCCTTCCATTATCTTGAGCTTCCCTTCATCCCATTTCTAATTATAACTATTTCCCCTGTATCACCAGTTGACCCATTGATTAATATCCTGGTATCATTTAACCAATTAGCATCAGTTAGCTTTTTCCAAAAGAGATTTGCTGAAGTAAGAAGCCACATTCCACACAGATATACTTTTATTATATCACCCAAGTCTCTGGTTAGACTGAACCCAAACTTAAAGTGGCTGCATTTTCCTCCAACACCTTTTATTTCTAAATGTGGCATAGCTGATAGATGAGTCACTCCCTTGCCACCACGGATCCTTTTCTATGATGAGCCAATCAGATTGTTCCTTGATAGGCCCAGCTTTTGAGAAATTCCTGCCTTAACTCCACTCAAAAGACTTCTGTTTGGAATCTTGTATTGCTCTGGGTTAGAGAAAAGAATACACAAACAAGAGCTGGTCCCATCCTCCTGGGCCCCAGGGTCACCCAGGAGGTCACAAGCTCCCCGGCTTCTTCATAGCTCTGATGAGAGAAGGTCTGAGGTGCTTCTCCTATCCAGAGACCCACAACAGTTTGTTCCCCTTACTTCAAAAGATCAAAGGAAGAAAAAGGCAGGGGTCAAGTCATTAGACCTTTTGTTTGGGCTCAATAGCCAACCAAAAGTTCTTTTCTTCACCACATCCTAGGCAGATAGGAAACAATTATAGAATGGAGGGGCAGGCCTCTAAAAATAGGCCCACCACATATACACGGCCCAGGAAGGAGCCTCTTCTGGGAGGCCCTCTAAAAGTTATTGATGAACAGCAACTTCAAACACTTACTGGATTAAGTAGTGGTGACACAAATAGCAAAGTAACATCTCTCAAGAAGTTGTTCCAATGGGTCTGACCTTGGAGTCAGGAGGATGAGAGTTCAAATCTGGCCTTCGACACTTGATAAAAAAAAATACTAGCTGTGTGACCTTGGGCAAGTCCCTTAATCCTGATTGCCTGATTGGTCCATCTCCAATCATCCTGATCCACTGGATCCAGATGACTCTGGAGGAGAAAGTGAGGCTAGTGAGTAGCACAGCATCCCCCTCACTCCAATGCAATTCACGTACTTATCATGGTATCACTGCCCTGATGTCTTGGTCTTCTTTGAGAACAAAAGGACAAACATCAACATTCCAATGGATGAGACAACATTTAATTGGGATGCTGTTGAAACTTTGATGCTAATTAACCTGAGACACTACCTGAATTCAAGAAATCAATCATGGTGATGACATCTTGCATTTCTGGATATCTTTGACTTTTAGCAGCATGTTCTGCAAGGTCCATTTTGTCACTGAGGAGACTAAGCCCAAATGGTCAGTTTATGTTCAAGTCAGGATCTGAATCCCGAGCTCCTGAGTCCAAGATCAATGAGCTCTGAATGAAACCTTTATTCCTGGGTATGGGAGGGCTCCCTTCCCTCCCAACAGTTCCAGTGATGATTGAAGGTAATAAATACTTCCTACCTACCCAGAGTTGGTGTGTGTGTGTGTGTGTGTGTGTGTGTGTGTGTTTATTAATATCAGGTTCTAAAGATGACAAACACTTCCTCTAGAGGAAGACCACTGTTGTTACCGTCTGAAACCATAGATCCAAACATGTGGCTGCCTAATCTCTTCAACCCACCACAAGACCGAAACACTTAAAACAAAGAGTCAGCAGCCACTGCATCTGCAGAGGAGGGGGGAGCCCTGTGTGACTGCCAGAGCAATGCAGGAACTTCAAAGGAAAACAAAATAAAAGGACGACAGTGAGACATACACATTGCCTCCCTGACAATCCAAATAGAACCATCTTGTCATGAGAAAACACCAGTTCAATAGAGTTGAGTTTGGAATCAAAGGATTTAAATTCTGGTACTTCCACCGAGTCTCTCTGCATGACCTGGGTCAAGCCATTTGGTTTCTCTGGGTCTCAGATGACTCAACTTCAAAATGAGAGGGATAACGTCTAGGGTCCCTTCTAGCTCTAAATCTATGCTTTGGAGCAAGAGACAGAGCCCTAGAGGGATCATTGCTTTGTGACCATTGACCATTTACTTAAATGTAAAATGTAATGTAATGAATATAAAATGGTGCCCATCTGACAGGATTGTTATGAGGAGAGCATTTTATGAAATTTAAAATGATTTAGGAAAGGGATTGTTGATTAGAAGGGAAAACTGAACTGAGAAGGGAATTATAGACAAGCAATTCTTCTTCCAAACTTTATTCAGTCAATCCACAAGCATTTATTCACCAGGTTGGGTACTTTAGAGACAAAGATAAGTGAAGCAGTCTCTGCCCTCAAGGAGCTTACCTTCTAATGAGAGAAAACTACAAGCACACAGATTTGTCCGTCCAAAATACATCCCAATCAATTCAAACTAATTGACGGGCATCAACTGGGGGGATGAAGGTAGGTATATATAGGAATGGAATCTTAAAGGAGGCAAAGGATTCCAGCAAGAGGAGGTGAGGAGGAAGTGTATTTCAGGTAGGAGAAATGTTATGGAAAAAGGATGGACAAGGTGTGTTGTGGTCAGAGTACAGCAAATAGGTCAATTTGCTTGATCATAAATACAGGAACAAGGAGAATATGCAAAGAGACTGACAAATCCTATAGTCAGATTATAGAAGAGCTTAAAATGACCAAAAGGAACAAAAAAAGACAATATATAGGAAGCCATGCTTGCTTCTAGAGGAAGGGTAGCATTCTGCCAGATCTGTGCTTTCTAAGAAAATATTCATTTGATTGATGTGAAGAATAGATTGGAGAGGAGAGAGGATGGATTCAGGGAATCTTATTTAGAGGCTTTTGCAAGTCCAGATGAAAGGTAATGAATGAGGGGCTGAACCAGGGTGGTCCCATGAATGGAGACTTTCCATGGGGTTATTAATGCCTTTCATTTAGAACAGGGTAATAAACCCTCCCAATCTCCCTATCTTGTCTGATCTGGAGGTGTCACTCATGGTCACATCGCCTAATCATTGTAGAAGCTTTAACTTACTATATTTTTCCTAACTCTACTGGTTTGCTCCTATTTAGACAGTCTGTGCTCTACGTCATCAAGGACTCACCATATTGGTGCCAAAAAAGTACAGACACTAATGGTCTCCAGACCTAACACAGCTCTGAACCCTCAAAATCAAACAATCCACCAGCTTCAACCTCTCTCAGGAATGGGGATTCTATTATATGTTCTGACTTTCTAATCTTTTCAGATTCCTTTTTCTATGAGCTCTTTCTTGGTATGTATTTCTTAACCAATGGGTCTAAATTTATCTTCAGTTTGAGTCTGTGGTGGATTTGAAATGATAATTATAAGGATTGGAAGGGTCTTTGGCTAGTCACAGAGACTTGCAGAATTCCCTGAGCAAAATGTGCTCAAAGTTTGTTTTTGTTTTTAAAAAAAAATCTTCTTTTTTGGTTTTCAGTTACCCTAATATTTCTCTAATTTTCAAAGTTTTTCTCTTAATCTTGTTCTAAATCAAGGTTTCTTAACCTTTTTTAATGTCATCATTTCTTTGGGAGTTTGGTAAATTGATGGAACTCTTCTCAGGATAATTTTTAAATGTATAATATAAAATACATAGGATTAAAAAAGAAACCAACTAGATTGAAATACAATTATAATTATTTTTAAAAGACATAACTTCAGGAATTCCAGTTACCAAAAAAAAAAAAAACTCAGAAAAGATGTTGATGAAATACTTGGGCTTTAATTTCCTCTTATGATTCTCTGGTTTTCTGATCTCAATTACTCTGCCTTCCTATGGAACCACAGAATCTTAGACATCCACCATTCTCTCCTCTGTTTTCAAAGATGCTCGAGGGACAATCAATGATGGCAAATACCTCTTAAGACAGTTATAAGTAAAGCTAATAGGGGCAGCTAGGTAGCAGAGTGGATGGGGTGGTTAGGTGGAGCAGCAGATAGTCAGGAGGACCTAGGTTCAAATCCATCCTCAGACACTTAATAATAGCCTAGCTGTGTGGCCTTGGGCAAGTCACTTAACCCCATTGCCTTGCAAAACCCTAAAAAAAAAAAATAAGTAAAGCTAATGACATTATTTGAATATTCTCTGGAACAATAAATGTTTAAGAAAATATAAGCCTGAACCAGGAAAGTGAAACTTCTTCATTTTCTTGGTCAGTAAAAGAATATGTTTCAAAGAAAAGTCTTGCTTGAGTTAGTCAAATCTTATTGAAGATAATATTTGGCAGAAGTTTTCGGTGCCAAAAAATCCTATTTCATTCAACTTGTTTCAATAAAGAATAGACTTAAATGGTTGATTTGTTCAATTAATTGATTAAATTATTAATTCATTCAACAAACACTCATCAAACACCTACTGAGGATTGGGCACTGAGCTAGGCCTTGAAAACACAAAGGCAAAAACCAAAATAATCCTTGTCCTTAAGTAGCTTATTTTCTTAACTTTGAAAAAATAAAACACACACAAGAAGATTAAAAAAAATACATACAAAATAAGCTACTTTGTTCAGAACTAATAATGGGGAAATCAGGAAAGGCCTCATATAGTGTTTGATCAGAAAAATGCCAAAGACATTGTATATTATCTCCGATGAGAACCTATGATATTTTAACTTCTGTATGTTTTAACTTTCTTGTGTTCCATCATAGAGTTTAGAGAACTGTTGTTCCCTAAGGAAAAAGCATTTAACAAAGTTTCTCAAGATATTTTGTGGACAGTATGGCAGGATGTGGGCTGAAAAACAGTAGTATAGTTAGACAAATTTAGATCTGGTTAAATGACTGAATCTAAAGTATCCTGATGTCACAATGATAGTATGTGCTTTCCCAAACATATTTTTAAAATAAATTTTGATATTTTTTATATCACCCATCCTTCTCAATGTATGACTCACCCAATCTTACAAGAACCATCCATTATAATAAAGAATCAAAAATAATATGCAATTCCAAACTCTCTTAAGGTATCTGAAGGGAGAAAAAGATTCTGGGAAGAAGCCAACTTGTAGAATCAAAAAAAGACAAATAAAAAGCTGGCTCAGGGTTACTGTTTTAGAAAAACTATGGCAGTTATATTAACAGTCTCTTACGCTAATGAACATGTAACACATCTTGATCCTTTTTGCAGACAACTGAGGCTATATTGGAAAGAACGCAGAAAACCTTCTTTATTTAGCACTCTCCTAGGGATGAGGGATGGAATCCCATCCCCTAGCTTCAGAACAGGTGTCATCCATATCTTACAGATAGACCTTGAGGACTCCTAATTGGCTCCTGAGGTGGGACTCTAAGAATTTGCTAAAGTAGTAATCCCCACACTTCAGACTTCTTCCTGACAGCCTGGAGACGTAGGTGTGAGTCTCTCAACTTAGCAAAGGTCATCAGATTCTTGTGACACCCCCCCCCCCCCCAGTAGTACCTCTTTAGCCAAATAATAGGCTGGGTTGAAATCCTAGCTCTGAGACTGGCTATCTTGGTGGACCTCAAAGCAAGATACAGTCTTCTCATCCTCCTTCTTAGCCCTGAAGGTCTCCAACTCATAACTCAACTCTCCTCCCTCTTACCACAGTTTCAGAAGGGGCCCCAGTATGCTTCACTTCACTTGGGACTCAGCTGTCTGAACTTCCTCTTTTCCTCATCCTTAACTGTTGCTTACCACCCCCTCCCCACCTCATGAGTTGTCTTTCCTCACAAAAAATGTAAGCTTCTTGAAGGTAAGGATTGCCTACTTTTATTTGTATTCTCTATGTTTAGGGAGCATACTAAAGGATCACATTCAGAAATGTGGTGAGTGGTATAGGCAGTAGTCAAATCCAGGCCTTCTGGTGCCCCTTTTCAGACCAAATTAGGAAAAGATAAAAATAATATAAAATCAAAATAAGAAATGTAATCAATTTCTACAGTCAGCAGAAGTCTGGTGATAGGGATTTCTAGAAGTGAGAAATAGAACTAGGGCAAAGGGAGAGTTAGAATACTGGACTTGAAGCTTGGATGGTCTCGGTACATAGCCCGCCTCTAACACTACCTGGGTGATCAGAGGCAAAACTCTTGGTTGGCTCTCTACGCCTCACAATGCTCTATCAGATTTACCCTGCCAAGTTATATATGGGTTGTGATTTGGGTTGGTTCACAACAGGCAAATTACTAGCCCTTGACATGTTAATACATAGGCATAGTCCTAGGAAAAACTGTAAAATAGGGAAGGTCAGTCTTCTGTTTTCCTCTAGATTCTTCCTTTCTAATATTTAGCCCCTCCCATGGCACCTTTCCTCCTAGTCCCTTTATGTCCCCTCACTCATCAAAACTTCCTCTTAGGACAAGTTTTGATAAACTCATTGTTATTTATTTGATTTTTTTCTCTTTTGTGAGATAGCTTTGGAACTGGGATTTCATCAGGATGAGACACCCCCTGTGTAGAATTCCCCCTACTGATTGTAGATTAGCAACTCATCTGTAATTAATAGCCTTAGACTCATGTTTCATTGAGAGGGTGACGAATTCAAGGTCACCCAGATAGTGAGGAGCCACCAGGGCTCTGCCTCTGAGTCCAGTTCTCAAGCCAAGGTCATACAGAGAGGGGTGAGCCAAGGCAGTTCCTTGGACTCCAAACCCCATGCTCATTCTATTACAATACACATATCGATTTGTGCACACATTTGTAGGCCCACTAGGCCAGATCCCAAAATGCTGGAACAAGAAGGTCTCTCTGAAGTCTTCAAGTTCACAGTCCTTCCCCCCCCACCCCCACAGCACCCAATTCTTATGATGCCTAAGATCATTTGGAAATCATCCCCAGCCCTTGAAATCATATTTCTCCAAGGGGTAGGTAGTTGCTTTCCATTGTGTGACAGGCCAAGCCTTTGACAAAACTATGGCTATGAGACTAGAATTTAAAAATAAAAGAATTTTGATTAAGGTAGGTGGAACCTCTCTGCTCTCTGTAAAACCCAAAAGGGCTAAATAGACCCACACAAGAACCATCTAACAAGTTTAGGATAACATGAAAGGGAGGGGCAGAGCTTCAAATTTCATTGACTCCATCTTTGTTCCAAACTACCATCATTCTCAGAAGATAAAGATAAAGGAAGGTGGCCAAAAATCTGAAGTCTCCAGGCTTGCAAACCTTCATAGAATATTTGTATCATTAGTGATTTCAAGTGGGTGAGTTTTCCATGTGCAGGAAGGAGGCTGGTAAAGGATGAAAGAACCCCATTTCTGGCCCTCTGGCATCCCAACATCCAATTAAATATCATGGGAGTCATCTAAGAATGGGATATGATTGACAAAGGTGGATCTCCACATCACAGAGGTCCCAGTATCTTCTCTCACCTACCTGTGACATAAGTCTCTGAGGTTCTGGATTTTAACGTTATGCTTTGTGACATCCTCTTTTTGGGCTTCAATTTTTTTTGTTTGTAAAATAAGGGACTCGCAGTAGATACTTTTGAAGAGAGCTCCTTCTTTTCCCTAGCTCCCACAATTCTGACAAAGGCTCTGGTGAAAGCAAGACCTTCTGAACCTGGGACAGAGGAATAAAAATGGTTCAACCCATTCCCCAGAGTTTCTAGTCCAATTCTGGGACTAGAATAATGAGCTACTCTTCTGGAAGGGGTAGGTAGGAAGTTAGGGATCATAGCAGCAATGGGAGGGGCGTAGATTCTGGTGCTATTAAATAGCAGGACTAAAAGTTATGGTAACAGAAGCCTATAAAAGGGGGTCAATATTGGCAGGTAGCATAATTCAGTAGATGAGTAGTGACTCTGGGGTCAAAAAACCAGGATTCAAATCTTTTCTCTGAGTTTGGGTAAATCATTTGGTCTTTGTGGCCTTGAGTATTTTTATCTATAAAATAAGGGAGTTAGATTAAATGCTTGCAAGTCCTATGATCTTGGAAAGGGAGGGGAAAATGGACAACATATAGGTAAGGGAGTGGGAGTAATTATTCTATGTAACACAGGACAGTAGAGTATTGTGGCAGGGAGGAAGCATCCACCCTGTCCTGAGTTGGCACCTAGGAGAGTTAAGCATCCCTAGAGTGCAAGATTCTTGAATTTTCTTCTAAGGAGGAATAATGCTGAATGTCTCTAGATCCAAGTAAAGTATATCTTTGACCTCCAATGTCCTTTGATTTGGGTCCAAAGCATAATATGATGGAAAGATATGGAAGTCTGAAGTCTTAGGTTTGAATACTTCCTTTGATACTTACTAGTTCTATGACCTTGGGCAAATCATTTCATTTCTTAAGCCTCAGTTTCTTTGTTTGTAAATTGAGGATGATAATAAAAACTTTCCTACCTATCCCAAGGGTGAAGAAAGTGCTTTATGAACAGAAATGATTAGCTATTATGGTCTGTCATTGCGATCCATATTTAGATTTGTTGGTCAGTTAGTCCAACCCAGATGGATATAGTAACGTCTCACTTCTGACCACATAACCTCCAGCTGAGAGGCCTCTTAGCATCAGAAATCACTGTCTCTAAGGGTAGGTAGGTGGTAGAGGATAGAGCACTGGCCCTCTAGTCAGGAGAACCCAAGTTCAAATTCAGTCTCTAGCACTTACTTAACCGCATGATCTTGGGCAAATCACTTAACTCATTTCCTTGCCAAAAAAATCCCCCCCCCCCAAAAACAATCACTGTCTGTATAAACTCAACCCCTGTGTTGGGAAATTCCATTATCTAGGCTTTCACTCAGTCTTGGTGCCTCTTATTTAGAATGTGATGCTTAAGAAACCTTGTTATCTAACTTCCCAGCCAAGATCAGAATAGAAGCAATTTGGGGGTGAGAGGGAAGGGTATTGTTACTGAAGGGAGACCCAAGCACATTAAGGCAGTAAATATAAAATGAAATGCACATAGAACTGCATGACCTCATTATAGAACAATGAGCATCCAGGAGGAGAATAATAACTCTCATTTATATGGTGCTTTGCAGTGTATGAAGTCAGGGCCCTGGAAGGAAGGTGTTAAGATATCATTGTGCCAATTTTACAGACACAGAAACTGAGGTTAAGAGGTTAAGTGACTTGGCTAAGGTCCCACAGTTAGTCAAATGGTGGAGCTGGGATCAAAATCCAGATCTCCGAACTCCAAATCCATCATTCCTTCCCCCTAAAATGTCAAAATGTACTATTGAAGAAGAGCTGACTTAAATTTTTCTCTATTTTAGAGAGCTTTGCACTAAAATGCTATTTTTTAAAAATGTGTTGCAGGGGTAGAGTCATAAACTTAAGTTATCTGGAAAAGTCACTTGTTTGAAATACCTCTCCCCACCCTCCCACCCTTTCCCAACCCCTGTAAGGTCTGATAAGCAGGGTGTTACTAGGTTGTGCTTGTAACACCAAAAGAGTCATAGGGATGGGAGCTATTAGCACAGACCATGGAGGAAGTTGAGTATTAAAAAAAGTTGGAGCTGTTTTCACTCTATGGTCTTATCTGATGCTTTCAGAGGCCTCTTCTGAGGCATGTGATAGAGAATAATAATAATGATGATTCCTGTTTGTGGAGCCCCTAAACTGAAATCGATTATATTTGAACAGCAGGAAATGACTGGTTAGAGATGGGAGAGTCATTTCCGAGTCAGCCGGCCCGGTGCATTCACACCGCCAACTTGTTAGGTCAAAGATCAGAACTAACAGCAAATTAGAAGAAGGCATGAACAGGATGAGAAGACGAGGAGGGCAACTGCAACCTCACCCTATGTAAAGAAGCGTCTGTCTCCCTCCCCCATAATGAGAAGTAAAAAACATCTCTATCTCTATTTGCGAACCTTGTGGTTTGTAGAGCTCTCTTAACAAGCAATCTCCCTTGCTACTCAACAATAACACTATTGCTAGGTGGTATTATTATCCCCGTTTCACAGATAAGGCAACCAAGGCTCAGAGAGGTTCAGGGATTTGCCCAGGAAGTCTAGGAGGAAGGATTCAAACCCAGGTTTTCCTGTCCCCGTATCATTGGTCCATCCACTGTTCAACAGAAGAAACAAAGACATAGGCTGTGAACATTCTACAAGAAATTTAATCAATAAAAATCAATCATCACAATGAGGAGTCCAAGGAAGCCTAAAAACCACCTTATCCAGTAAACCCTTGGTCTCCTTACTGAGTGGAAAGATGGCAGCTAAAGGCAATAGCAGTGTCTTGTGGCAGAAGATGGAGAAGATTATGAGGAATACCATCTCATGGACTACATAGAGGCAATAGAGGAAAAAACAATTTTATAAAAAGTTTGACAAGAAACATGTCAGATGATATGGGAGGCAAGGGACAGTTCAAGATAAAATTAATACAAAGAGATGAAAAGAGGAAAATCTGTCCTATCACAGGTGATTTCCTCCAGCAATGGTGGCCACCACCAAATTGGAAATAGAAATGATCCAAACCCAGAAAAGGTGGGTAAAGGCTCTGGGAGAGACCAAGAGTACACCGAGAAAAGGTGAAATAATATTGAGAGATTACTTCTCAAGACGACTGAAAAGAGGACAATAGCAGACATTTGGAGAAAATATTAGACATTCTTAAAAGCTATTTTTTTTTGCAAGGCAATGGGGTTAAGTGACTTGTCTGAGGTCACACAGCTAAATAATTATTAAGTTTATTATTAAGTTCATTATTAAGTTCATTATTATCTTTCCTCCCCTTCTCCTCAACTTCTCTTGGCTCACAAGGATAAAGCATTTTAATGAGCGGAACAATTTGTTCCAAGACTTGGAGGAAAGATGGGAATTTCTGGGAAACCACACGTAGGCCAGCCTGGCTAATTATATAGTCTGAGGCTGGATTTGAACTCAGGTCCCCCTGACTCCAGGGCCGGTGCTCTATCCACTGTGCCACCCAGCTGCCCCCTTACAAGCTTTTCAAAAGCTAACCAATAAAATATCCACAACTACCAAACACTAGTAGCTAATCAATGATCAATTCGACACTAGTAAAGTACTTTGAAAAAACACTACGTGATATGAAATTATTATTACTCTCCGAGTTCTACAAAATATTTTGGAAAATAATCTACACTTGGGGCAGCTGGGTGGCGCAGTGGATAGAGCACCGGCCCTGGAGTCAGGGGGACCTGAGTTCAAATCCAGGCTCAGACGCTTCATAATGACCTAGCTGTGTGGCCTTGGGCAAGTCACTTAGCCCCATTGCCTTGCAAAAAACCCCTAAAAAATAATAATAGTAATAAAAAAGAAAATAATCTACACTAAATGAGGGCATCCTTGATGAAAGTGTAATGAAGGAATACGCATATTTTTCCAAACGACATTCAAGAGCAGAGCACATCTTTGTAGTCACATAATTGATGAAAAATTGGAGAGAAAATTATGCTTATTATGTGTTGACCATAAGAAAAAGCAATTAATATTGCAGATTCTGTTCCCCAACAAGGTGTTGCCCACACAAAAATCAAAATGCAAGATATCAAAATAATCCAGATAAGGAGCTGTGGAGTTTGAACAGTGCAAGGACTATTCCCTTTAATTTAGAAAAAAACAGATAGCTTATTGTCTGATCTTGTTACCTCTTAGACTTCTCTTCTCCTCTTTAAGGATCTGATTTCTCTCTCATCACACCCAATTTGGATCAAGGTACAACATGGAAACAAAGTAAGGACTGACAGAGTGCTTTCCATGGGGGGGGGGGGGGAAGCAAGATGGGGGGGGGAATTGTAAAGCTCAAATAATATCTTTAATAAAAATAAATTAAGATATCAAAATAGATTTCTTGAAGGATGTTGACAGGCAAGATAATTTTATTTATTTAATTTATTAGTTATTTTCTTTTCTCTTTCTTTCTTCTCTTTTTTTTTTTAAGGTTTTTGCAAGGCAGTGGGGTTAAGTGGCTTGCTCAAGGCCACACAGCTAGGTAATTATGAAGTTTGAGGTCACATTTGAACTCGGGTTCTCCTGACTCCAGGGAGGTGCTCTTTTCACTGTACCACCTAACCGCCCCTTATTATTTATTTTCAAGGAAATCATAAAGCATTCTCTTTCCTTCCTCCCCTCATTTTCTTATGTCTTCTCTCTGTTCCTTTATTACCTCTTATCTATTCTTCCTTCCTTTTCTTCTGCTTCCTCTTTCATCTTGTCTTCCATCCCTTCCTAAGCCCTTGCCTTTCTTCCCCTTTATCTTCTCTTGGCTCCTCTTCCTTCTTTCTGATATCCTTTACCCTCATTTCCTATCTTTCCTCCCCTTCTCTCTCCTCAACTTCTCTTGGCTCACAAGGAAAAACATTTCAATGAGTAAAACAATGTGTTCCAAGACTCAGAGGAAAGATGGGAATTTCTGGGAAACCACATATAGGCCATTTTGGCTAGAACATAGAGTATGTAAGGAGGACTAATGCGTAATCAGCCTGGAAAGATAAGATGGAGCCAGATTATGAAGGGTTTCAAATGACAAACTGAAGAGTTTGCATTTTATCCTAGAGGCAATAGAGAACTAGTCAAATTTCTTAATCAGAAGAATAACATCTATTAAGTCTAACACCTGGGGCACCCCCTTCCATCATATGGCTAACCCCAGGATAATTATTCTAGTTTCAGGTATGATGAACTACTATCTGGGTCCACATTCACTCAAAATTATAGCTTACAAGCCCCCACCGGTGTTTTTCCTTTTTTTTAATTAGTAAGCCAGAGGACACAAATATTTCAAAGCAAAGATACTGAATACAATAGCATAGCAACAGTATTTCCACAGAAGTTTCCTCCACTCCAACCTGGGTCACACCATCCCATAAATATTCACTAAACCTATAGAGAGTGAGTGTCCATTCATGCCCATTGATGGGTTTATACATGGAAGTTTATATGTGAAGAGACTTAAGTGTGAAGCTCATACCTTTGTCTTTGCAGACCCCTCCTGTCTCTTGATGATGGCATTGTACTGTCCTTATTCTGATGGTCCTGTTATCTCCATTCAGCATGATGGTCCACTAGTTCCTGTTTTGGTCAGTGTCTCTGAAGGACCCTCTATTCTCCTAGGCTCAGCTTAAATGGAAGGTTGTCTCAAAGGGAAAGGCAAGAGGGGATGAGACAAGGAAGGGTTTCCTGCAAAAGTGAGACAGAAAGTAGGTAAAGGAAACCATGAAAATCAGAAGGGTAGATGAGGAAAGTGGGCATTCCAGGTGTGGAGGACACCATACACAAAGCCTGGAGGCAGAGTATGGTGTTCAAGGAATAGCAAGTATAACATTATAGAAGGAGAGTAGCAAAGTGTAAGAATATTGGAAAGGTACAAAAAGACCAGGTTGTGATGGGTTTGAAATATCCAATAGAGAATTTTATATTTGATCCTGACAGAAGAGGAAGAAGGTGATGCATTTGCTGGGTGTGTGTTGGGGGTGGGGGTGGGGGGGCACAATCAGAAACAAAATGAGGAGAAGATGCATTAGATTGGGCAGAGATTTGAGGCCAGCAGACCAGTCAGAAGGCTACTGTAGTAGTCCAAGTGACCAGTGATGAGAGGCTGCCACAGGATGACTGCCACGCAAATGACAAGATGGGCCCAAATATAAGAAATATGGTGAAGTAGAAACACTAAGCCTTTAAATCAGATTAGCCATAAGGGGTGAGCGAGAGAAGTCAAAGATGAGGTTGGGAGCACAGTGTCCTCAATAGGCACAAATCTGAGAAGCTAGAAGGGTTCAGGAGGGAAAGATAATGAAAAGGAGGATGGCACTGGACTTGAAGTCGGGAAAACTTGAAGTCAGACACAGTAGCTATACAATGCAGCCTCCGATTCCTCATCTATAAAACGTATAAAATCTAGCACTGACCACACAAGGGTTGAAGTGAGGGTCAAATGAACTACTCCTTATAAAGGGCCTGGAAACACTCAAGTGCTACAGAAATACTCATTTTCACTGATCCTTGCAGATTTGACATGAGGATAAAGATAATATACACGTGGTCTTTAGTTGTAATCATTTAAACCAGGGATCCTCTACTGAGTAGGTCTATGGATGGATCTCGGGGAGTTCATAGCCTGGGATGGGGGAAAAAAGCCCTTTGCTATTTTCACTAATTTCTCACTGAGTTTAAACATTTCCTTCCATTATTAATGTAGGCATCAACCCATGATTCTGAAAAAGGATCCATCCATAAGCCTCCCCAGGTTGCCAAAGGGACCATCTCTCACTGTCCCTGTCTCTTTCTGTCTCTGTCTTACCTCTCTGCCTCTGTCTCTCTGTCTGTCTGTCTCTCCCTCCCTCCCCCCTTTCTTTGTCTCTCCTCTGTCTCTGTTTCTCTGTGTCTCTCTCTTTTTTCTCTCTCTCTGTCTTGTCTCTACCTCTTCTCTGTCTCTTTCTGTGTGTATCTCCTTCTTTCTGACTCTGTTTGTCTCTTTCTCTGACTTTCCCTCCCTCCATCTTCCTCTCTGTCTCTCTCTTTCTCTCTCTTTCTCTGTCTGACACACACACACACACACACACACACACACACACACACACACACACACAGCCCCTGATGTTGTACCCACCCATATCTATCACTTCTTCCTCCTGCCTCTTGCTAAGGAAACCCTACACCTCTGATGGAGTTGCTGCCTCCTGTGTGTGTCAGCTTGGGCCTCCCCATTCAGGACAACCCCGTGCACCCCAGAAGGAGGTGGCTGCCCCTCAGCTGATGTTTGGGTCGACAGAATTCCCAGCTGCCCCTTCCCCAGGCCCTAGGAGCTTTGTCTACATTCAGAGGATTCTTCCTTTGAAGAAGGGCACACTCTCTGATTCTGAGGTCAGACAGAAGCATTATCAAGGCTCCTTCTCTGCTTCCCCCTACGCCTCCTCCGAGGGACTTGATTTGGCTGGATGAGGAGGAGACACGATAGAAACCCTAGATAGGAGTGTTTTCCTGGCCTTGACAAGGCCGACCACAAAGCTGTGGGTCAGGCCACCTCCTGTCCCCTCTCACTGGGGCTGTGTATTCCATTGTGAGGGATGCATTTGTCAAGACTGCCAGGAGACACAGAGCTTATGTGGTTTTCCTAGGTATGTGGTTGCTGGGTGGTTGGGTTTTTTTTTTTTTAATCCTCTCAGATTCTGACAATCCAAAGCAGTCACCAAGGTCCCTGAATTGGGGCTGAAATAATCTTTCCTTCAGTCTTTCAAACAGGAATGTCCCTGGGGAGCTACAGAATTACAGTGGTTTCTGGAGCAGGAATATGTGACTTTGCTTCAGGTCCATCTGACACATTTGTTGGATTTTTTTAGCTCAGAATAGACATGTGTAGGAACAAATCAGCTTCTTAAAATAATTTTCAAAGTAGAAGTCCATTGATTGGGGAGTAAATAGCTAAATAAATTGTGATTCATTAATTCAGTAGAATATTACTAGGTTAGGGGCAGCTAGGTGGCATAGTGGATAAAGCACCGGCCCTGGAGTCAGGATCACCTGGGTTCAAATACAGTCTCAGACACTTAATAATTACCTAGCTCTGTGGCCTCGGGCAAGCCACTTAACCCCATTTGCCTTGCAAAAACCTTAAGAAAAAGAATATTACTAGGTTGTAAGAAAATTAAATTTAGAGGCATGAAAAGGTTTATATGAACTGATGCAAAGTCAAGCAAGTAGAATCAGGAAAACAATCTACACAGTGAAGCAACAGTACAAATGGTCAGAAACAAGCAAACAGTTGGAGCTGAATTGTGTGACTTTATAATGACCTAGTTTAAGAAGGCATCAACTGACTTCCCTTCTTTGAAGAGATAAACACTACAGATAGTGTCAGACTTTTTTGATGCTTTGGTTAATTTTGCTGAACTGTTTCTTTTTCCTCTTTTTTATTCTTTGTTAAAAGGAAGAGGTCTTTGGGGGGAAGGGGATAGAAAACATTGTGAAATGTAGTTAAAGCAAAATCAAAATAGAGCACCAAAATTTATTTTAAAATTAAAGATAAAGACACTAGAAAATTGATTTTTAATGATAATATATTCACAAATGATCAACATGAGCCTCAGTCAAAACATTCTAATAGAGAATATTTGAGGGGACAGCTAGGTGGTGCATTGGATAGAGTCCTGGCCCTGGAGTCAAGAGGACCTGACCCTTGATCCTTACTAGTTGTAGGACCTTGGGCAAGTCACTTAACTCCATTGCCAAAAAAAAAAAGACAGAGTATTTGAGTGCCCCCAAATCCATTTATTGTTACCTTAAAAAAAACCACTTCAAATAAGCCTGAAAGATATTTAATTTCCGTGATGAGGCAGCAGTACTGAAGCAAGACAAAATACTTTCTGTTTACCCCTTTCACTTTCCTTTCCCTCCTTCAAAAGGCTTATTTTTTTTTCAAAGTGCCCAGTTTTCTAGTCTCTGAAGTTTGAGAGAAGAGAAAATCACCTAATAAATTCATTCCATTGAGCTCTGGTTTTCTTAAGTTTTGACTATATTGTTGTACTGTAAAATAATTATAAAAAATGTTTTATTAATGTCTTTTCACATCCCAGCCATCACTTCCTACACCACTCTTAAGACCCCTGTAGCAAGTATTGAAGTATTGACCCCCTTTTTTGAACAGGGGAAAGCATTTAGGCAAATCCAGTCCAAGTCCAGGTTCAAAAGCTCAAGGTCACCATCTCTCATTCCTCCCTTTGTTTCACACAGCCAAACACATGCCCGTTATTATTGATGCACTATTGGCAGAGTTGTGAACTGATTCAACCATTCTGTAGAACAATTTTAAACAATGTACAAAGGGCTATAAAACCATGCCTACTCTTTGTTCTAGCAATGTCACTACTAGGTATATTCCAAAACAGATGAAAAACAAAAAGAGGGGACAGTTAGGTGGCAGGGTGGATAAAGCACCTGGAGTCAGGAGAAGCAGTGTTCAAATCCAGGCTCAGACACTTAATAATTGCCTAACTGGATGACCTTGGGCAAGTCACTCAACCCCATTGCCTTAAATAAATAAAGTTTTAAAAAGAAAAAGGAACTATATGTACAAGGACATTTATATCCATTCCCAGAGTAAGGACTGATAGTACCTAAATAAAGATTGAAGCATATTTTTTTACTTTTTTTTCTTGAGGTTTCTTTTGGGGGGGGTGTTTCTTTCACAACTTGACTCTTATAGAAATGTTTTCCTTGAATACACATTTATAACCTAGATCAAATTACTTGCTTTCTCAATAGGGATAGGGAGAGTAGAAGGGAGAGATTTTGGAACTCAAAGTTTTAGAAACAAATGTTTTAAAAACAAACATTAAAAATGTAACTGGGGAGAAATAAAATACAAATAAATTAAATAAATAGAATATCCCCAGTGTTTAACACATTGGCATATGGTGCATAGTAGGCACTTCACATATGCCTATCTAGTTGCTTCTAGCCCACCTCTCTAGTCTTATTAGCATTTCTCTGCTTCCCACACATTCTGTGTGCCAACCAAATAGCCTTTGCTGTTTCTCACACATCTCTGAATCTTTTGCACTGACCCTTCCTACATGTCCACAATGCCCTTCTCCCTTACCTCCAGAGGTGTTGTTATCTATTCCCCCTCCCTGGAATCACAATTCCTATGTCTATCCAAACCACAAGCTCTCTTCCAGACCATCTTATTAGAATGTAAGCCGGAACAATCCTCCAGTTTGGATTTGTTTCCCTAGGACTTAATGATACATAGCAAATGCTTAATTAGTGCCACCTCCTCCTCTTCATCTTCATCATCATCATTACCATTAGCATCAAGAGCATGTATTCAGTAATCATCCTTGCAACTTTTTCCAATCAGGTTTCACATGAAGACTTTTGGTGAGAGTTGACCCACCTCATGCAGTCCATTCCCTTTTAGATAGTTTGAATATCTTACATGAATCCTACCTCCCTTTCTCCTTAACTTCCCCTGGTACTCTATAGTCTACCTTCTCCAGGCAACCAGAATCAGTTTAATATCTCTTCTATACCACAGCTTTTCCTATACATAAAGACATGGTCCCCATGTCTTCTCTTTTCTGGCTAAACATTCCTAGGTCCTTCAAATGATTCTCATGAGGTAGTGTCTAGCACATAGTAGGCAGTTGGTCAAGACTAGCTGAGGGACTGACTTAGTCTCTAATCTTTTCATCCCGGTTCCCATCCCTTGGATATGCTCCAGCTTGTCAGAAGCTTTGCACAATCTTCAGCCCCTGGAACCATCTCACTGTAGAACTTCCTCCATCTTTCCAGGTCCTTCTCCCATTTATGGGCTCTTTCTGAGGCATCATTTTGAGGTAGGCCCCAGGCTGGGCATCTTTCATTCCCTTTCTAGTTCTGCTTTCATGATCCTCCACCTAAACCTTTTCAGCTTCTTTTGTTCTTACTATCTTCCCTCCTTAGAATGGAAGTATCTTGAGGTCAGTAACTATTTTGAATTTATATCCTCAAGATTGAGCACTGTGCCTGGCATGTAGTCAACATTTAATAAGTATTTTGACAATAAAAATCATGTGATCAGAGTCAATGAATTTCAGAGTTGGAAGAGACTTGATTGATCATGTAATCCAAGCCATACCTACAATAGAATTCCTTGATTTATGCCCAGCCTTTCCTTGAACATTTCTAGTGAGGAAATACTCACTACCTCCCATAGTATCCTTTCCATTTTTAGAAAGAGATAACTGTTAGGAAGTTTTTCATGAGACCAAACCAAAATCTGTCTCTTTACTACTTCCTATATCTTTTTTTTTAGCCTTTTTGCAAGGCAGTAGGGTTAAGTGGTTTGCCCAAGGCCACACAGCTAGGTAATTATTAAGTGTCTGAGGCCAGATTTGAACTCAGCTCCTCCTGACTCAAGGGCCGGTACTCTATCCACTGTGCCACCTAACCACCCCCTCTTTACCACTTCCAACCAATTTCTTAAGCTTTTGCCCTTCAGGACCAATCAGAAAGAGCATGATACTTCTTTACTTTGGGAAGTAAAGGATGGGAAGGATGAGATGTGGGAAGCAGAGAAATGCTAATAAGACTAGAGAGGTGGGCTAGAAGCAATTCAATAGGCATATGTGAAGTGCCTACTTTGCGCCATATGCCAATGTGTTAATCACTGGGGATATTCTATTTATTTAATTTATTTTTATTTTATTTCTCCCCAGTTATATTTTTAATGTTTGTTTTTAAAACATTTGTTTCTAAAAATTTGAGTCCCAAAGTGAAGACAGCTTCAGTCTTCTCTTCCCCAAGCAAGATCCAATACTGATTTTCATGGTATGCAAACTCAGACCATTCACCATCCTGGATCCAACCCTCTCTAGCTCATCAGTGTCCTTCCTAAAATGTGATACTCAGAATGAAGTCTAATTTTCTACATGACACATAAGAATCCAGCGGGACTATCCAATTCTGGTTTTGGAAGCTCTGTTTCTCTTAATTTCACATTGATTTTGAGGGATACTATAATCCACTATTGATGCAGACTGAGTTTGAGTCTTCCCATATCAATTTCAGACAAATTGTGGTCAAACCTGAACTCCCATCCTAGACCTGGGAAGCTGATGTTTTGAATTCATGTTTAATTTTATTTATTCTTAACAAAGAATGACATTCTTTTTGTTCATTCATTAATCAATAAGCGTTTATGAAGAACGTAGCAGATAACAGACACCTTGCTAGGTTCTAGAATCACAAAGACAAAACGAAGACAGTTCTTGACTTCAAGGAGTTGACATTGTGTTAGGGAGAAAGGCACATCGATAGATATGCAAAGATATTTTTAGCGGGGAGGGAATTGGTGACTGGGGGGGAATGGGATAGTCTTACTATAGAAGGACGAATTGATTTCCAAAGGAAGCCAGGGGCTTGGTAGGACAGAGTTAAGAAAGGAGTGCAATCTAGTCACTGGGGACAGTCAGTGAACAATGACAGAGACAGGATGTGAAATGTTGTGTTTGTGGAATAGCAAGTCATCCAACTTGGCTGGAACATAGAGTGTGTGAAGGAAAGCCTTGTACAATGAGTCTAGAAAAGTAGGCTGGAGGCTGAAAGGGTTTTAAAAGTCAAGCAGAGGAGTTTGGATTGAATCCTGGAGGCAAAAGAGAGAGATTCTTGAGTTGGGAAATGACATAGTCATCCTTATGTTTTAAGACTATCACGAAAGCAGCTATGGTGGCGGGGGTGAGGGGGAAGGAGAGGAGACAGAAGACAGGATATAAATTGAGAGGCTGTCACAATAACCCAGGGAAGAGTTTGTAAAGATCTCAAAAAGATCTCAAAAAAGAAAGTTTGTAAAAATGGTTGCAGGATGAGATGATTTATACAAGATGCATTGTGAAATTAGAATCAACAGACTTAACAAATGTGTGAATATAAAGGAGGTAGTAAAGGAAGAATGAAGAACGGAAGATAATTCCAAATTTGTATCTTTGGGGAATGGAAGCATGGTAATGATCTCAACAGAAATAGAGGGGGCTTAGGGGCGAGGTAATAAGTTCTGTTTTGGAGAGAATGAGTATGAGATACCAATGGGTTGTCCAGTTAGAGTTGTCCAACTGCTGAGGAAAGGAACTGGGTTGGATATAGAGACCTGAGAGTCATCTGCATAAAGCATTCAGAGTGATATATGGAGAGAAGGGAACCCAGGCCATATCCTTGGGGTATGACCAAATAGAGGGAGTAGGATTAGAATGCTGAGGAAATTGTCTGAGAATGCATCATCTACATTAACCCTTTTCTGATTTCCTCCTGTTGCTGGTGACTCCCCCACTTCTCACAAACATGCTTGGAGTCTATTTTGTGAATAAATTACATGTATGGTATCCTGTCAACAGAGCATATGCTTCTTGGGAGCTTTCCTTGAGGAATTGGATGGAGGGCCATTCATTTCTTTGTATTATATTGAACCTCTGCTTGGGAATTGGCTTCATAAACTTCAGGGTTAATGGACTGATTGAAAACCAAGCCCAGTCAGATCCTTTTTGGGTCCTGGCTCTGCCATCCACTGCATCAGTTATCTCTCCCAGCTTCACATCACCTGCAGATTCGATGAGCAGGCTGTGATGTAGCAAAATGGGACTGTGATTTCAAAATCCCTTCTGGAAGGTTATATCACAGAATTCTGATGAGTTCAACAACAACAAAACAATTCAGAGTTTACATTTCTATAATTTAAATGGCCAAGACTGGTCCCAAAGAAAAGATATAAATATAACCTTTATGCTTCTTTGTAGAGGTAGAGGCAGCTAGAAGAAGAAGTAATGGATGGAGAACCAGGTCTGGAGTCAGGAAGATCCCAATTCAAATCTGGCCTCAACACTTATAAGATGTATGACCCTGAATAAGTTACTTACTCCTGTTTGCCTCAGCTTCCTCACCTGTAAAATAAGCCAGAGAAAGAAATGGCAAACCACTCTAGTATCTTTGCTGAGGAAAGTCCAAATGTGGTCAGTAAGCATGAGACATGGCTGAACAACAATAAAGAGGCAGGGCATTGAATACTTTACGTGTTGAATAGTTTTAATTCATTGTTCCCACACCCCCTTCTTTTTTAGTCAACATTATTAGACTGTGAACTCCTTGAAAACAAGGACATCTTTTGCTTTTTTTGGTATCCTCAAAACTTAAAAACAGTAATTGACTGACTAATACAGGATGTTTTTTTGGGTGGTGGGAGAAGGAATTTATTGAGAAATGAGAAATGATTAAAAATAAGAGCTATCAATCAGTATTAAAATAATAATAATTATAATAAAAAGATTACTCTGGCATTTTTATATCACTAATATGAGAGCCCTAGAGCAGCTACTGGTAACTTGAGAGGGGCCCCTTTTATGTCGGCTTTCTAAAAAAGCAAAATTCTTTTGGCATTCAATCCCATCAATCTATGTCCCATTGTGATCTTTTCCAAAGCACCTTATGATCTTGGTTTTGGAACTGGAAGGATTATCCGAGATCATCTAGCTCAATCTCTCCCTGTATAACTGAGGAAATTGAGTCCTAGAAAGATTAGGTGATTTGCCCAAGGTCCTTAAGGTAGCAATCATCATGTGCTTCTTGGTACAATACCCCATCCTGAGAGTTCAGAAGAACAATGTGCCTACACTGTGTGCCTTTTGCTCCAGGTCTTTAACAGACAAACAATGGTTAAGACCTTGCCCTGTGAGAATGAGAACAATATGATGACTGGAGAAACAATAAAGTGGATGCACCTGGTGTTCATTCCTCTTTCTGAACTCTGGTGTGCTATGAAAAAAGAGAATTCTTGGTCAGGTGATTTCCATTTAACTATCACAGAGTGTAGTTGTGTTGATAAGGCAGAGATGGTTACTTTCTGTTCCCTGAGAAATCCATATCTGCATTCAATAATCTATATTACTGATAGCCATAACTCAAACTAATAGTTTGTTTATGGAACAAGCATCTGTAGGTCCTCCCCAGCAAGTATTTGTGGGTTAAAAGATTGACCTCTTGTTCTGGCTTCTATTCTTTTGTTCTCAAGTCTCATTGTCTTTTAATCATCCTCTGATATGCTAACTTCCCCAAAAGAGTACCAATAGTCCCTAAAGTTTATTTGTTCCATCAATGAGCCTAGAGCTGAGAACAGAAGGTCAGCACAGGAATGTTCTGTCCAATTATTAGTAAGACATATATAAAGTATCATGGGACTAGAACAAAAGGATTCTGAACTAGAAAAAAAAGTAAAAATATTTCTAAATTTAAATTTATAGCAATTTTCTTGTTCCTTGAATCACTCATGGAGAAAATAAACACATCAGAAAAACAGGGAAAAAACCACATCAGGAGAACATGTCTTATACTGACCATCTATAGGTCAAAATATGCATGAAGTCAGACTTAGGGTGAGATAGAAAAAAAAAGAGAGATCAAATAGGGTTCTTGTTTTTATTCTAGGGATGTTTTTTCCCTGTAGCAATTGTTAAGGGAAATTGAGTAGGGAAATCCTAAACAAAGACACTTCACCCAAGGCCTTTCAAAAGCCTTATTCTTTATAGAACCTGCTTATAAAGCAGCTTGGGAAGAATGAAAAGGTGTGGGAGGAAATCAATCCATCTATCAATCAATAAATAGGAACCCCCCAATTTGGAATTTTCCTCAGGATTTTGCTCTTCCTCATTACCCCCCACCACCACCATATTCAATCAGCTGCCAATTTTGTGTCTGGCAAAAACAAAGATAAAAATGAAATCTAGTTGTATTCATCAACCAAAACACCCAATTCCTCAAGGAGGGAGTATTTTCCTAGGTTAAAAATTTTGCTTAATGTGAAATTACAATCTAGTGTTTTCCCCACCATTTAATAACATATTTCTGAGGGGTCTGCCCTTTCCCTGCTTGCCAGCTGATTTCTATTATCACACAACTACAGAGGCAGTGCTGGAAGGAATATCAGAATCATCTAGCCTAAGCTGTACTTGAATGAGATGCTCTTCTTCAGTGTGGCACAATGTATAACACATGGAAAGGTAAGAAGAGAGTTATTTCCCCAAGCCAGAAAGAAAAAGCATTTGTAATTATGCCTCTGAGTGCCTCAGAGTAACCACTGAATCTTAGACCTTGAGATCATATATCCAGAATTGGTAGGGACCTCAGAGACCCATCTGCCTCACCCACTCATTAGAAGTCATCATCTGTAAAATGAAGGGGTTGAGTTTGACAGCCTCTAAGATTCCTTTCAACTCTATATCTATGATCCTATAATTTAGGGATTGAAGGTTCACACTCCTATTTTATAGAGGACAAAACTTGAGACGCAGAGAGATCAAGTAATTTATCTCCAGAGTCTTGATCTCCTAACCCCTAGGCATCTGCTCACATCCCTGTGGGTTAGGCATCTTCTTCACATGTTTATGGGACAAAACAGATCAACCAAACATCTAAGGAAAGAAGGGAGAGATCTTGTCTAAAATCATGAACCAGGGAGAGGCTCCCTCATGAGCTAAGAAGATTCTCCTTTTTACTTATACAGTCCTAACCCTTTGTATTTCTTCTTTATTCTCTTCGGAACATTATAGATTGGGGCTACATCAGCAAAAATCCACTTTAAGTCATAAGAAGGTATTTGAAAAAAGGAACACCTTAGCTATTGAGCTCATAGTCAGAGATCAACAGTCCTTTGTGTCTTATCCCAATAATATCTGCCATTTATGACACTTTGTTATTAGTACCATTGTATCATGAAATAGATTTTCCTGCACTTCACTTTTAAAATTAATGTTATTTTCATCAGAATTTCCTCTTTTTCCTTTTGTAGTAGCTATAGAAAGCATAAATAAGAAGGAAAATACAAGTAGTGTAAGTAACTTGTCCTCAATCCCAAACCAAACTGATGATGATGATGATGATGTTGATGATGACTGATGATGATGATGATGATGATAATGAAATCTGAGATGAAGCCTTGACCAATGCATAGAGAGACTCAGGGAGACTTGGGTTCAACTCCTCTTTTAGACAGTAGTTGTGATCCAGGGGACTTTAATCTATCTCTGTCTCAGTTTTCTCATCTGTTAAATCAGGTTAATAATAGTTTCTACACCCCAAGATTGTTGTGATGATCCAATGAGATATGATATATAAGGTTTAAATTTAAAAGGTTTTGCACAAACAAAATCAATACAATCAAATTAAAAGAAAAGCAGACTACTGAGCGAAATTTTTTAACTGCAAGTTTCTCTGATAAAGCTTCATTTCTCAAATATATAGAGAACTGAGCCAAGTTTATAAGAAATCAAGTCATTACCCAGTTGATAAAATTGTCAAAGGATATGAACAGGCAGCTTTCAGGAGAAGAAATGAAAATCATCTATAGTCATATAAAAATGCACTAAGTCATTATTGATTAGGGAAATACAAAATTAAAACAACTTGAGGTTCCACTTTACATCTTTCAGATTGACTAATAGGACCAAAAAAGAAAAAATGACAAATGCCAGAGGGGATGTGAGGAAATTGGGATATTAATGCATTGTTGGTGGAGTTGTGAACTAATTCAGTCGTTCTATAGCACAACTTGGAACTGTGCCTAAAACACCATAAAACTGTGCATGCCCTTTGATCTGTTTTCCAAAGAGATTTTTTTTTAAAAAGGAAAAGACCTATGAGTATAAAAATATTTCAGCAGCTCTTTTTGGGGTAATAAAGAAATAGAAACTGTGGGGATGCCCATCAGTTGGGAAATGACTGAAAAATTGTGGTATATGAATGTGATGCAATCCTATTGTACTATAAGAAATGCAAAAAAGTATGCTTTCCAAAAAATCTCATACGGATGCATGCAAAGTGAAGTGAGTAGAACCAGGAAGACTTTATACATGCTAAAAGCAATTCTGTATGACAATTGACTGTGAATGACTTAGCTATTCTCTTCCATACAAAGGTCTAAGAGAATTCCAAAGGACTTATGATGAAAAATCCTATGCACCTCCCAAGAGCTAATGAAGCCTGAATGCAGGTAGAAGCATACTGCTTTTCACTTTTCTTTAGTAATTTTTGTCTGTATTTTCTTTCACAAAGTGACCAATATGGAAATATATATTTGCCTGACTGAACATGATACTCTGTATCAAATTTCTTGCCTTACCAATAGGGGGAGGAAAGAGAGGGAGAGAGAGAATTTGAAACTCAAAAAATTTTTAAGTGAGTGTTAAATTGTTTTCATATGCGATTGAGAAAAATTTTAAATTAAAAAAATAAAATATATAAAAATATATAAATTATATTATATGCATTTTATATTTTTATGCAGACTTTAACTCTATGTTATGAAATTGAGAAAGTTGACATGATTTGTCCAGTCATACAGCTAAAGTTGGGGGCAGGAGCTGATGCTATGTCTCTAATTAGGAGTTCAGCACACTCTGTGTCCCCTTATAAATGCCCTATTTAAAAAAAAATCAGTCTGATTATTTTCAAGGAATTATGCAAGATAATTCAGGTCACAAGATTGCCCCAAATTTTAAGACATTTGTCTCAGTTCCCTGCTTCCATGGGATGATACCTTATGAAGAGTGGGTTTTCCTTATGCAGCATTATTGGGATTGACCGGTCACAGAGTAAAAGTGACTATCCAGGCTAAGGAGGAATCAGAAATCATCAGATTCAGTGACTCATAATCATACTGAGAGTACCAACCTCGGAGTCAGGAGGACCTGGGTTCAAATTTGTCTTCAAATACTTGACATTAGTTGTATGACTTTGGGAAGTCACTTATCCCCGACTGCCCTGCATCCAGGGTATCTGTAGTCATCCAGATTCACTTCTGGCCACTGGACCCAGGTGGCTCCAAAGGAGAAAGTGAGGCTGGTGACTTAGCACAGCCCCCCCCACCCAATCCAATTCACTTGCCTGTCATGGCATCACCTCCTTGATGTCATGGACTTCTTCAAGAATGAAGGTCAAACCACAACAATAAAAACTCCATAAAATCAAATATTCCAGAAGAAATGCTGAGATAAATGGCAAGTAATTTAGCAAAAATGAGATTCATACCAGCACCTTCTACCAAAATGCCTTCATAAATTTCAAATGGATAAATAATCTAAATATTAAAAGATCACAATCTAAAAGTTTTAGAAAGAAACAGAAGGATGAATCTTTAACCATTACAGCCAAAGCAGAGGCCTTTAACCTGTGGTCCTTGGGGCAGCTAGGTGGCCCAATGGATAGAGCACTGGTCCTGGAGTCAGGAGTACCTGAATTCAAATTCGGCCTCAGACACTCAATAATTACCTAGCTGTGGGGCCTTGGGCATGTCACTTAACCCCACTGCCTTGCAAAACAACAAAAACAAAAAACAAAAACAAAAACCGGTGGTTCTTGTAATACATACATACATATATCCATATATAGAAACACACATATATGTTGTGTCCTTCATTCCTAAAGAAGACCTAAAAAAGATATCAGGGAGGTGATGTCATGACAAGCGCATGAACTGGATGTGAGTGAGGTGGGCTGTGCTAATTCACCAGCCTCACTTTCTCCTCCAGGGCCATCTGGATCCAGTGGCTGGATATGAATCAGGACAGCTGGAGATGGCCCTGGATGCAAGGCAATCAGGGTGAAGTGACTTGCCCAAGGTCACACAGCTAGTAAGTGTCTGGGATTGGATTTAGACTCCCTTCCTGACTCCAAAGCCAGTGCTCTGTCCACTACACCGTCTGGCTAGCCTTACACATATAATGTGTATATATGTAAATATATGTGTGTATATGTATTTATGTGTATATATGAAATTTGATAACAGAATTTCAGGAAATTGACTTCCTTTGTAATTTCATATATTTTGTCATATGTATTTAAAAACTTTCTTCTGAGAAGGGGTTCTTGGGTTTCTACAGACTGTCAGAGGAAGTCAGGACCGACAAAAGATGAAGAGCCCCTGGGTTTTGAAAGGACTCATTCAAACAAGTGAAAGAAGTGGTCATACCAGATAAAATAGGCCCTTTCTGTCCTATGAAATCTAAGCACTTTGATCCTCACCTAAGTTGCCAGGAAGCTCATTACTCCTTGGGAGGGATTTGTGGCAATAAGCTTCAAGAAAATGTTCTTTCTCTCCCCAAGCCCATTTCATTATCTTCCAGGCCACCCAGTTTCCTTGAGCCTTGTGCCTTTGAACAGCTGGTGCTGACACGGAGATAATTCTATGTTTCTGTGTTTACACGGAGTCCTTCTGAAAGACGGTAAGAGATCTCAGTGAAGGCAGGCTACGAAAGCCATTTCATTTACTCCTGTCTCCCATTTGAAGTGGCCTTTCCAAACACAAATGAGCCATCCACACACACACACACACACACACACACACACACACACCAGATCCCCTAGACACAGGTAAACACCATTATCCTGCCTTTGCTAATGAGGAAATGGGAACAGGATGGGAGCAGTTTACCCAGGGCCACCAGGACTCTCAGTTCCAGCCTCTGGTCCCTGAGCTCAGACCCCTGGGCCACCCCTCCCTCTCTCTGAACTAAATGTATTTCTGGCATCTCATGGGGGCCCGGCACACTTCAAAATAATAACACTACGATGTTTGTGTTCGTGCTAATTTAGAGCAGGCCCTTCTGGGCTCTGACTCCAATTCATCTGCATTTCTGGATTTGTTTTTCTTTTTTTAAAAAATGCTTTGATAGTTGTATTTCTTTTTTTAAGTTTTTGATAGTGGTATTTCAATAAACATAACAACAGTGAGGATAAGAAAAAAAAGATGGAGAGGAGGAGGAGGAGGAAAAGATAACATTTATATAATGATTTAAAGTAAAGCAGTTTCTAAACATCATCTCCCTTGGTCTTCATAACATCCTTGGGAGACAGTTGCTATTAGTATTTCTATTTTACAGATGAGGAAACCAAGGTGGACAGAAGTGAAGTGACTTGCCTAGGATTTCATAGCTAGTGTAATCAGTCTCAAATCTGAGACGGGATCTGATCTCGATTCCTTCTGATTCCAGGTCCAAGAAACTCCGAGTTTCCTTTGTAAATCTCTACCTTTAGAAACAGAAAGATCATGACATCCTCAGACCTACAAAGGAGACCAGGACACAAAAGAAGGTTAAGAACCCTTACTCTACATTAACATTGACCCGAGAACTAGCCACTCTCATCAGGCACCAGTTGCAGGGCTACCTCTAGACGTTCCTGGACCTTTGTCAAGTCTGAGGTCCCCAAATGCCAGGCATCGGATCCTTGTGCCTTGCCCACCCCTAAGGGAAAAGGACATTCAAAATGCTTCTAGGAACATATATATATATATTATATATATACATATATATTTGTACCCAATGTGAGAATTTTTTTTGTTTGACCCTAGATATGTGTCATAAGGGTTTTGCTTTTGTTTTTCTGGGAATCAGGAGAAAGGCTGAAAGGAGAGAAAAATAGTTTTTTGTTGATGAACAAAAATGAAAGAAAAAACAAGAATAGAAATGGAAGCCATGGCTAGAACTGTGTTAGGCTCTCCAGAGAGCCCTAAACAGAACACAGGGCTGGAGAGATACGAAGAAAATGTCAGAAGAGTGTGTAATCTTGAAAAGTGTACTAGCTCACATTTCCCCGCACCCCACCCTGAAAAACTGGTTTAATATCCCAAGTTCCTCTTGGGTATTCATTTTAAAGGGCAAACATTTTCAAGACCGTAAGTTGTATTTGGCAAAATGACCAGCTCTGTAATGGGACCTCATTTAATTGAAGGGAGTTTTGTTTCCAAAACAGCCCTGTGGTTATCAGCTCTAGGATTTATAAGACAATGTTTCTCTCTCTCTCTCTCTCTCTCTCTCTCTCTCTCTCTTTATTTTTTTTCTGAGAACCTCAGGGTGCTTGGGGTGGGGCAGAGGGATCCTGAGTCCTCCACCTCAATGTCATGGAAAAGAAAAGATTACATCTATACATATATTTAACAAATAGGTATTAAATCCATTGGACAAAAATGTATTACATACCAGGAACTGTGCAAGTCACTGAAGACAAAAAGACAGAAACAAATAAATAAAACCCATCTCTGATCTCATGGAGTCCATCCTCTCTTTGATTTTGTGGTTAGAAAACCCTTTTGTGAGGGACAAAACAATGGAAACCAAGTGGGTGCCCATCAGTTGGGAAATGATTGAGCAAAATAGGCATGGAATAGGATGGTGTTATTTTAAGAAGAAATGAATATGAGACAGGGTGGTGGTGAGGAAGGAGGGTTGAACTCAGGAATCAGGAGACTTGAGCTCTCTGGTTCTTCCTCCCCTTAGAGCCCTGGGTAAGACATTTCACTTTGGGGGCCTCATCCTTCTCATTTGTCAAATAAGGAGTTTGGATGAGATACCCCCATTATAGCTAACCCTATAATCCTCTGAGGTCCCATCCCTGGGCCCTCAGCTAGGAGACATTAGCTTTTGCCTTATTTTCATATGTCTAGGAGGCAGTTTGGGATATGACATTGGAGGTCAGCAGAGAGGTTAGATCAGGGTAAGTGGATTTGATAGTCATCAGGATCTGAGGGAGCTGATGAGCTCATCAAGGAAATAGTAGAGGGAGAAGAAAAGAGGGCCCAGGACAGAGCCCTGGGGGACCCCCCTCCCCGTAAGCAGGTGTGACTAACTGAGAGACTAACAAAGAATGATCCGATAGACAGGAGGAGAGCTAGGAGAGAGGGGGGTACCCTGAAAACCTAGAGAAAAGATAGTATTTAGATACTAGATTATACCTAGGTGTTCAGAAAAATCAAGAAGGATGAAGGTGGAGAAAAGGCCATTGGATCTGGAAATTGAAATCCCTGGTAACTTTGGAGTCAGATTGTAAAGATGTAAGCCAAGAATGAGAGGAGAGGGAGTGGGGGTGTAGAGGGCCTCTCAAGGAATTTACCCCTAAAAGGTAAAAGAAATGAAATGATAATTTGCAAGACTGAAAGTATCAAATGAGGGTGTTTGGGGGATGGGGTGACATGAGCTTCCATGGGGGAGATTGAAGGAAAGCACGAGGGGATGATAGGGAGGGGGAAGGCAATCTGCTGGAGGAGATGGGATTGAATGGGATCATTTCCCCTGGTAACAAGTTTTTCTCGGCAAGAAGAAAGAGAGTTGTGAAGGAGGAAATAATGGGAAAAGGCATTTGAGTGATATGAGATGAAGAGGGAGTGGTGGGATTATGCATATTCTAGAAGCCACCATTTCCATTGGCTTTGCTTAATTGTTTTTGTTTAAGTTGCGGTTATTGTGACAAAGGAAGTTTCATTGAGTGGGTGAAAGTATATCCAGACACGACTGGGATAAAAACAAGACATCAGTAAAACATGTATTTTAAAAGGAAAAATGAAACAATCCTGAGGTTGAAGTAGGCATCAGATCTAGGTAATGCTTAAGATAGTAAATATGGGAAGAAATGTAATTTATCTGTTTTTGTTTTTGTTCTTGAAAAATGGCTGTCCAAAAAAAATTTACAAAACTCTAGTATCTTTCTTTGGAAGGTATAAAAAGAGGAAAGAAAAAGGATGGGGAAAGCATGTGCTCTATGATCCTATATCCTATGGGAAAGACAATGGGATGTTGCTCTCATGGCATAGCAGAGAGTGATGGATGTGGGCCAAGAGACAGGCCAAGTCTGTCTGACCTTCCATGGAATAGCTTGTGGGATCTTGGGCTAGACATTTCCATCTTTGGCTGGATCTCAGTCCTTCAATGAGGGGATTGGACATCAAGCTCTCAACCTGAGTGTGATTGAACAAAACCCCTTCTAAAGGCTTAAACAAGCCTTGAACAATATCTTACTGCTTCCCAGTCTGAAACGTGGCTCCTCCTAAAAGTTTGGGTGCAACCCAGACCAGAAGATCAGCTAAGACATGGAAGAAGGACTCAGTATAATGGAAAGAGGATGTTGTTCTTTGTCCTTTGTTCTTGAAAAGGATCGATGACATCGTGAGGGCGATGTCATGACTCGAGAGTGAATTGGACTGAAGTGAGGCAGTCATCAGTCTCACTCTCTCCTCCGGAGTAATGGAAAGAATACTGAAGGGGATGAGAGGCAAACTTGGATTCAAATCCCAACCTTGCCGTTTACTCTCCTGGTGGTCTTGGGTGAGTGACTTCCCCTCTCTTGGTCTTTGCTTTCTCCTCATGAGTAATGAACTAAGTGATGGTTTAGGTTCCTTGAAGCTCTCAGACTCTGTGATGAGTATGTCACACAATGGGCTCTTTTCCCTAATGACTAACCCTTGGATGAGGCACAGGAGGAAATCCCTCTGTAGAAACAAGACTGCCTACCTATCAGAGCTCAAGTGCCACGCACAGGATTACCAAGTCTGACCACATTCTTCAGGAGAGTCAGAAGTTCACTTGGACTTCAGATCAAGGGTCTCTGGGTCTGGCAGTTGAGCCTTCCTCCTCTGTCTTCTACAAGAAGGGGACCTGTCCAGGCCTCTGCTCGGCCATTGTTGCTTGCCCCAGGATCAGCTCAATTCCAAAGGCAAGTTCTTGGTCCAGGTTCCCAAGGAGAAGCCTAGCATCAGGATTGCCTGACAAGGTTATGAAATGACCATGCTTGGGTAATTAGAAAGAATCCTCTCTGTTCATTTTGCTTGTGACCCAGTTGGGATCGAAGGAAATTCTTGCAAAAGGAAAATACCCACAGCCTATGAAGGCCAGTACCTCCCAGTGTTGGTACACATGGGGTGAAGATTAATCATCAGACTCTCCTGGTACCACCTCCATGAAAGTGTGCGCTGTCATTTTTAGATGGATCGCCACTCTCAAAGTTCCCACAAGTCTGGACCCAATGACTGAGGTCTAGCCAAACTTGAGGGCCACACCCAGAAAACCGATTGCATAATTCTCTGGAGGATTTAGAGACACCCTTTTGACAAACACTCATTTATTACAGCCTATCTGCAAGGAATCAGCCTTGCTGAAGATCAGGTTGCCTAGAATGTCCTCAAAACCCAAGGCTTTATGTAACACCTGGACACCAGACTTGTCTTCTTTTCCTCCAGGTAATCATCCTGCAGATGCCTCTGGTTTCTTCCAATGACTTGGCAAATATTAGCTCACATTTCACTTCATTCATCCTTTCTTCTTTCATTTCATAAACACTTATTGAATGTGCAGAGTTCTCTTCTAGGCTCTTGGGAGAGAGAGCTTAGGAAAGACCTAGTCGCCGCCCTTGGCTTTCAGGAAGGCAATAGACTGGTTTACCTAGAGTTTGGTCCAGTAATCTTAAGTGAAGGGCCTTGGGTTCCAATTTGACTCCTTATCTTCACAAAGAACGTCAGACTGGATGACTTCTAAGATCCCTTTTTGTTTTAAGCCTATGATCTTTCTCTCATGCTGTAATCAAAATGTTTGATAATTGCTACCCATTCTTTTTCTTGGACTTTGGAGGGAGCCTGACTCAATCCAAAGAGACTGGAATAACCCTAGAACAGGGGTTATTAATGTGAGTGGGTGTGGGTGTGTGTGTATATAAGTATGTATGTGTGAGTATATGTATGTGTTTGTATGTATGAGCATATGTGTGTATGTGTGAGTGTATATAAGTGTGAAGGTGTGACGGTATGGATGTGTGAGTGTGTGTGAGAGTATGTATGTGAGTGTGTAAGTGTGAGTATAGGTGAGAGCATGTGTGTGTTTGAGTGTGTATATAAGTTTATGTGTGACAATGTGTATGTGTGAGAGTATGTATGTGAGTATTTATAAGTTTGAGTGTGAGTATGTGTATGTAAATGTGTCTGTATAAGAGCATGTATGTATGTGAGTATGTGTGAGAGCATGGTATATGTGTTAGTGTGAGAATATGAGTGTGTATATAAGTGTGAGTATGTGACAGTATGTATATGTGTGTGAGTGTGTTTGTGTGAGTGCATATATAAGTGTGAGTCTGTGTTAGAGTATGTATATAATGCATGTGTGTGAGAGAGCAAGTATGTATGCATGTGAGAGAATGTATACAAGTGTATATGTGAGAGTGTGTATGTGTGTGAGTGTAAGTGTGAGTGTATAATATGTATGTGTGTGAGAGCATATATATGTGAATGTGAGTGTATGTGTATGTAAATGTGAGTCTGTGTGAGAGTAGGTATGTATGTGAGTATGCGTGTGTGTGAGAGCATGTGTGTGTGTGTGTGTGTGTGTGTGTGTGTGTGTATGTGTGTGTTTGTGTCTGGCAAATCCGCTGAAACCGATAGGTTCCCTTTTCAGTATTGTAGTTTTAATCACATAACACAAACCATCTAAGAATCTGAATCCAGTTCCTGGCCCCCCTGAAATCTGGCAGAGATTCTCCAGAGCTCCTGCCCCAGAGGGGCCTCCAGCCTGGGAGTAGAAGAGGCAAAAGAGCCGACAATAATGAGGCATGCAAACTAGATGATTCCTCTTATCTCGTTTGATCCTCACAGATGCCTCCAGAGAGAGATGCCATTTCTGTCCCCATGACAGATGAGCACGCTGAGCTTGTGACCGGCCTCGGGTCTTAGAGCCAGGACCTGAGGCAGGAAGGAACTCAGTTCTTTGACTCACCGGCCATGATGTCATTGTTTTTCTCCATATTTCTGAAGATAAGAAAATGAACCCTACTGGGGGCCCATGTTAGCTCAGATTCACGTCTTTAGCGCTCTGCCCGGGGAAACTATGAACAAACGCTTACTGAATTTTTGACCAGTATTGACCAGAACAAGGTAGTAGATATCACAGGAGCATAGTCTTGGTTCTGAAAGGGTCCTTAGAGATTATCTAGCCCATTCCCCTCATTTTCCAAAAAAAAAAGGAAATTGAGGCGCAGAGAGGCTGTGACTCCTTTGAGGGTTGACTGGGCTAGAGAGGGTAGACATTTTCAATGAATGAGAAAACCCAAACAACTTTTTTGCCTATGATGCCATTAATTGCTTCATTCTGCTACAAATTCTGGTCCCAGGAAGAAGTTGGATTTCCAGTTTTGTGGCCAGAACCCTTGGTAAGCAATTATTGGGCAAGGCTCCTTGGGCAAAGATTCACATGGCATCAAAGATGGGAATTCCCTCTGAAACTAGAAAGGGACTAGTTCTGAATCCAATTGGGCCAAGACCTTGCCAGCAGTTCAACTCCCCCCATATCTGTCAGACCAAGCTTGGAAGAACAAGATTGATGAAGGTTGACTTTTCCAACCCAGCCCAGACAGAGCCCTGTGAATGACCTAAAAGGAAAAAAATGCGGGAGGAGAAAATTCTTTGAAGGGGGAGAAAAAAGTGTGTTTTCCCTACAAGAAAAACCATTTGGCCAGTCTTTGTGAGTTTGTGTTTAGCAAGCAGGAACAATTTTGGGCTAGCTGCGATGGAGAATACCATCTGTATCCAGAGAAAGAACGGTAGAGTTTGAACAAAGACCATTACCTTTCATTTTTAAAAAAAAAATCCATTATCTTATTCTGTAATTTTGCTATCACTTATACTTTATGTTTCTTCCTTAAGGATATGATTTCTCTCTCATCACATTCAACTTGGATCAATGTATACCATTGGAACAATGTAAACACTAACAGACTGCCTTCTGTGGGGGGTGGGGGAGGGAAGTTAGGGGAAAAATTGTAAAACTCAAAATAAATTAATTAATTAAAAAAGAAAGTTTGTGTTTGGACAGTTCACTTTAAATGGGAGTCACAAGTAAATAGCATGGGGGGGATATATTTCTTATTGGAAAAAATTAATCAGCTAATCAATAAGTTATTTATTTGTCAAACACCCATTGCCTGGGGCCTGCGAAAAACACAAATAAAGCCATATCCACTATCGAGCACCTTTTGTTCTAATGAAGGAAACAAGAAATACAAAAATAAGCAAATAGAGAATAAATATAAGGTCAATACGTATAAATAGATACCAAGCAGTCAAATTCAAGGTAGCTTGGAGGGGGGGCTTAGTGGGGAAGGGGCCCTGTAGAAGATAGGTCTTACTAGTTACAGTTGGAGCAAAGCTAGCCCAGATACAGCATATGGCCATTGGTCTCCATGTGTTATCTCATTTATTCCTGTTCAGTAACCCTTTTGAGGAATGCAGTATTATTATCCCCATTTCACAGATGAGGAAATAGAGGCTAAGAAGTTCACACAGCTAGCTGCAGAGGCAGGATTCAAACTTAGGATGTCCTGACTTTCCATTTGAGGGAAGGGGAAATAAGCATTTATAGTGCCTAATTTGTAGGTACTAGGCTGCTAATTACTATTATATTATATTATATTATATTATATTATATTATATTATATTATATTATATTATATTGCATTGCATTGCATTGCATTACATTACATTACATTACATTATATTATATTATATTATATTATATTATTATGCTATGTTATATTATAATATTATAATATATTGTATTATTATATTATAATATATTATTATATTACATTATATTGTACACTGTACATTATACATTATATTATAAATTTATTTTAATATATTATATATGCAAATAAAATCTCATTTGATGGTGTTGGTGATGGTGTTATCTCCATCTTACAGATGAGGAAACTGAGGCAAATAGAGGTTAAGTGATTTGCTCACAGTCAAAAAGAAAGTATCTGAGGTCAAATTCAAACTCAGGTCCTTCTGACTCCAGACCCAGTACCTTTTTCACCATACCACAAGCTGCCTCATAAGGCTAAAGATAAAATTTTAGTCTTTGTACTAAATGGCACTCTCCCTTAGCTTCTAGGATGGAGTTTGCTTTGGCAGGCCTGGATTTTTCAGAGATCAATAACCACTTTAGGCCCTGAGGCCTTTGGGCTTATCACCTAATAGAGGTCTCTCAAGAAAGTCCTTGCAACATTTCACGGGTTCCAACAGAAACTGGATGTTTGATGTTCTATTATGTTTGGTTTCTATAAATAATTTGCTAGTCTGCATTGTGAGGGGAAACAATTTGATAAGCTTTGTAAACATTATTTCCCCCCAGAATGCATTTGGCTCTGTCCTAGAGGGCTGAAAAGTGTACAGCTATTTTTGCAGAGCCAATGTGCCATCCCTACCCTGAAATATCCATGAAAATGCCATTTGCTGTCTATTTTTAAGGGCATTAAAAATGTAACTAATAGAATCGTGAGGTCTTAACTGGCTTGAAGGCAAAATTGCTGGCAGCCACGAGGCTGATAAGAGGCCGATCAAAGAGTTGGGGAGAATGGAAGGGGCCTTTGGGGGCAGGGGGCCCAGGAAATGCCAGCCAGTGTGAGTCAGCAGACCCAATGAGGCATCAAGAAGGAAGCGTTGGCTGCCACGGGGAGGTGAGTCAGGACAGAAAACGGGTGCCCACCAAACCCATGGAGCCCCTAGAGCTACCCCACCAAGCCATCAATGAGCAATTATTAAGCACCTACTATGTCTCATTGGGGGGAAACAAAGTCACTAAATCAGAGAAGCAAGTTCATACACACATGTGAGTGTGTTTATTTTGTGTGTCTTTGCATACACCTCCCCTTTGGAAATCTGTGATTTCATACTCATCAGGGGCTCCCAATAAGGAAATCTCCTCTCAATTCTTGGCCAGCAGCTGGCTTGACAATGTCTAGTCATAGAGAGTTGACTGGGGCACGGAGGGATTAAATGATTTGCCCAGGATAATTGAATCATCATGACTCAGAGGCACTATCTGAAACCTGGTATTCCTGAACCCCAAGGCCAAGACACCATGTTGCCTTTGCAGACAGATAGAGAGATAGGTAGGAATATATGCTTCTCTAATACCTAGGAGTGTATTATAACAATATTCATCACAGGAGTGGTTTTTTTCCCAATGTGGGGGAAGAGGTGAAAGGGCCAGAAAATAGACTGGTGTTCATCAATAACAAGTTTTAATTTACAAAAAAAAAAGTAAATTCAATTTTGGGGAAAGAAGTAGTAGTAGTAGCTGGGCAGAGTGTGGCAGTGGAGAACAATGGGTCCCTCCAGGAACTGTTTGCTCATGAGAACAGACCCCAATTCTGGGCTCCTACTTGGAATCATCCAGGCTTTCTGATGCCTCAGTTGGTCACTTAGAACAGGGCATCAGTAATTAGCAGAGGGCCTGGCCCAAAGCAAGGGCTTAATCAAAGCCAGACATTTGACAAATTGGTTGGCAGTAAATGACCTTTCTGGAGTCTTTTATTCTAGGGGGAAATACACCCACAGACACAGACACACAGACACAAGCACAGACACAGACACAGACACACACACAGACACACACACACACACACACACACACAGACACACACAGACACAGACACAGACACAGATGACACAGACACAGACACACACACACACAGACACACACACACAGAGCTTCAACTCTAGATCTTTTGTCTCTCTGGGAAGGAAGGAGGAGAGAGAGACAGAGAGAGAGACAGAGAGACAGAGAAAGAGACAGAATGAGACAGAAATAGAGACAGACAGACAGCGAGAGACTGAGAGATAGATGGAAAAAGAGACAGAAAGGCTAGGTATTCGAGAATCTCCAAATAGAGGGGAGTCAGATAAAGGAAAGACAAAGACAGACAGAGAGAGAGAGAGAGAGAGAGAGAGAGAGAGAGAGAGAGAGAGAGAGAGAGAGAGCCCAAGCAAATAGTGGAGACCTTTCTCACAGATGGTTTGTTATTATCTTGAGAGAAAAATGATTGCTGTGAAGGAAGTTGTGAGAAAGTTGAGAAGGTAAGCAGGTTAGCCCCCTGGGCACCGGGTCAGATCCCCTGGGCACCAGGTCAGGTCAGGCCCCTGGGCACCAGGCTTTCCTGGCCCAATGACTTGGCTTTCACATGCTACTTGGTGACCTTCCCTGACCTGTGCACTTTTTGCAGAGAAAGGGAAGGGAGAGAGAGAGAGAGAAAGAGAGAGAGAGAGAGAGAGAGAGAGAGAGAGAGAGAGAGAGAGAGAGAGAGAGAGAGAGAAGAGGAGAAACCAAAAAAAAGAGAGCTTGGGCAAAGCAGAGCTCAAATGCTCCCAGATTTTCAGTTGGAAGGCACTTTGGATGGCATCTACTAAGACCTCTCTAATCTTTCAGATGAGGAAACTGAGGTCCAGGGAGGTTAAGGGACTGACCTCAGGTCATCGGATTCTAAGTAGGGAGCTGCAAGGAAACTCAGGTCTGAGCAAAAAGAGATAATATCTCATACAAATGAGATAATACAAGACCAAGGCAAATTTACTTGGCTTAGTATTATCTTGCTGGATAATTGATTTGATTTGGCAAAGAAATGCTACTCTGAACTGTAAGGGTGCAGGCCACTCTTATACCAGGGAAATTTGGGGAAAATCCATCTAGAGAATTACTACCCATCTTCACATTCCAATCACACATTAAAAAAATCTCATGCTATTATGGAAACATCTCATTCATATGAGTCAAAGTACATCAATTTACCCTTCCCCCTCCAACAGAATTCCAGAACTTCACTAGGAAGGGACCTTAAAAGCTATTTGTACAAGAGCCTTCTCTTAAAGGGTCAATAAATATTTGCTAATTGATGAATCACCTTATTAAAAGCAAGTAATCCATTTTGGTCACCCTTGCTTCTTGCCTTGGCCTGAATGAACTCCTCCCCCTCCACCCTCCATGCCCCCCAGTGGATGACAAGCAGGATTCTCTCATGTTCCATGAGAATCCAGTTGCTTCCATGGAGAGGAGGCTTGGCCTGCAGAGGTCTTATTTGGTATACTGGCTCTTAAAATTTAATTTTCCAATTTTGGGATCATGGGTTACCCCCTCCTCCTAGGTTTCCTTGCTTGTAAAACTGATAAAACATCATTTGCATGACTTATCTTGGGTGGGGAGGATGCTAAGCATGAGAGAAATGCAAGTCATTCCACAGGTTTCATTCATTTCCTCCTTTGCTTCCTTTGCCTTTGGAAAGGCCATGTAGTCCAAAGGAAAGATCATTGGGTGCCGATGTCAGAGGATCTGAGTTCAAATCCAGATTCTGCCACTTCTGTCTGTATTGACCTTAGGTAAATCATTGCTCCTCTCTGAGCAACACTGAAGCTAGATGACGTCTAAAGTTCCTCCTGGCTCTAAATCTATGAAACTCTGTCTCTTCTACTCTGGCAAAGGGCTGTTTCTCTCCTGTGATCCAAGCTCCCATGAGGAAGAATGCCAACTATCCTGCACATCAACAGGCTGGATCCCCACCCCCATTGGCAAGCCCTGGTGGCCCGGCAGGTGTGAGCCTCCCCACAGAGGTTGTCAGCTGCCTGTCATTGATCCAGGAGCCCCAAGAGGTAGGAGTGGGTGGAGCCTCCTGAATCATTTCAGCCTTGAAGACATAGCCACCTGCACAACTATTCATTTACTTGCAAGCCCTGGATAATCATAACTCTATTAAAGTTCTCTCCTACCTAGAGCCACTTTACATGCTGAGTTTCAGGGCAGGACCCTCTCATTCAAATAGTCACCTGCTGATTATCCCATAAGAACCTTCACAATAATATAGTCAACCTGCCATGGGGAAGAGGGAAGGCAGGTTTTGAAAATCTGCTTCTTGGGTAGTCTTATATGAAGTAATAGCTTGTGAAGCATCAATCTATACAAAGATGGCAACAACGAGAAAGGAAAGAATCCAAATGAAACCAAACGCTGTAATAATAAGATCAAACTTGACCCTCCCTCCTTTCTAAGCAGAGGTGGACCATTATATATAATGTACTGTCAGAGATCTGCATTGCATCAAAACTGAGACTTGGGAGAGACATTAATTTAGGAAAGCCAAGGTCACCCACTGCATCCCAGGCCATTTCTCAATCATCCTGACTTTTTGTCTTGACATTGGACTTCGATGACTCTGGAGGAGAGAAGAAGGCTGAGGACTTGGAATAGTTTTGCCTCACTTAAATCCCATTCACCCTTGAAAGTCGAGACAACACCCTCATGATGTCATCGGCCCTCTTCAAGCAGGGAGAATGAACTACAATAATCACAACTCTCATATTGGGTTGATGAGTCAGTTTTGCTGTTCTGCTTTCTCCTTCACCCTCTGTCTTTTCTTCTTCTTATCATTATTGCTACTATTATTATTACAACAGATGGCTCATTGGGCAAGGGAGGGAGAAAAGGAGAGTTGGAAATGAGATAAGTAGTGTCATCCAGTGATAAAAGATACAAAGCTACGTTTGGAATCAAATTATGCTGGTCTAACTTCCAATCTGAATTTGAATTCTGGATTTTTCCCGTTTATTGTGGTTGTTTAAAGCTGTGTGACTCTGATAAGTTACTTTAGCTCTCTGGCCCTCATTTTCATCATCTTTAAAATAAGAAGGTTGAACTCAGTATCCCATGAAATCCTTTTTACTTCAAGATCTGCAATCCTATTTAAAAAATCAATAATTTTTTACAATTATGCTTTTCTGGCAAGGCATTCATATTGATAATTTAGCAATAAAGCCCCAGCTCAATTTTCCAGCTTTTTCAGGATTTGTGTGTCTTTGTGTGTGTGTTCTGTGGCAGTTGTTGAGAAACTTTCAATTTCCACACCAGTTGGGGGGTGTGAACGTAACCACAACCAGTGCCAATTGATGGCAACCAACCTCAAGTTCATTTTTGTTGCTCAGATGGGTCGACTCCTTGTGACTCCAACTGGCGTTTCTTGGCAAAGACATTGGAGTGGCTTCCCATTTCCTTCTCCAACTCATTTTTAGATAAGGAAATTGACTTGCTCAGTCACACAACAAATAAGCATCTGGGGCCAGATTTGAACTCAAGATGAATTTTCCTGATCCTAATACTCCAGTGTATCATCCAGCTATCCCGATAAGTTTTTTTTTTGGGGGGGGGGGTTGCAAGGCAATGGGGTTAAGTGGCTTGCCCAAGGCCACACAGCTAGGTCATTATTAAGTGTCTGAGGTCGGATTTGAACTCAGGTCCTCCTGACTCCAGGGCCGGTGCTCTATCCACTGTGCCACCTAGCCACCCCTATCCCAATATTCTTTAAGAGAGCCAGGCAGAATTGAAGAGCAGAGGAAAGAATCTGGGGAGCAATGATTAGGTGAAAGATGGGGAAAGCTCTCATTAGGATTTCTCCTATGTTTTTGTGGCTAGCAAAATCCATTAAGCCTTGCCTTTCAAGTAGGGACAGGGAAGCCAGAGGAAGAAGAAGGGAATATTTAGCTATTGGCACCAAGGTAAAATGATGAGTTGAATTCATTATCTTTACATCCTGCAAACATGTATCTTGTCATTGTAGTACATCATATTGTTTAACCAAGACATACAAGATTATAGTTCTGATTTCAAGGAAGTGAGAAAGCAAGGAGAGTTTGGTAATCACACACACACACACACACACACACACACACACACACACACACACACAGAGAGAGAGAGAGAGAAACAGTGTTATGTTTTGTTTCCTCCAGTGCTAAAAAACTAGGTTTTTATAAAGTACAAACTGATCTCCAAGCCAATAGGAGAAAATGAAAATTAGAGGAACTCATTTCTATGCCTCAGGTGATCTGGTTAAACAAAAATTATTTTGGGAGGAATGGAAGTAAAGATTGGAGGAGAAAATCACAAAAAAGGATGCAAAGCACCAGAGGGGAATTTTCAGTTGATCAAGAGGGGAAATGAATGTGATGGGAATAAGGGAAAGAATAATAAGGACTGGCTGAACATTCAGGACCCATGGGCGGGGAAGCCCTGGAGCTTATCTGGCACAAGGTGCTTCTTGTGTTCAAAGAGGTGATGATGGGGATTAGAGGAAGAAGAGAGAGGAATTGGTGCCTCTCAATAAAGGTACCAAGGTGCCTATTTGCCATCTCCATAGGGTTTGTACCCAGGATGGGATGGAAAGCCAGGTAACTGCCGAATCTGATGATTACTAGTCATGTCTGTTGATGCATGATGTTCCCAGAAAGGCTGGGAAACACAGCAAAGTATTGTGTTTCTGCGCAAAAGTTTGAAGATTCTGAAGTATAGGGGTATGTTTATGGCTGCTGCTGATCGCAACAAGGAAAATCAGAAAAGAAAAGCAAATGGAAAATGTTGAAGGTGTTGTCGGAGCTGGGTTTGGGTTTCTAGAACACCCCAGTTCATAATATAGGAATGATGAACTCTTGACTAAGCTTGAGATAGTAAAACAAACAAAGTATTAAAATGGAATCTTGAGAATCCAATCAAGATGGCTTTACTTTGAAAAAGAAGGCGGCAGGGGGGACCTATTTCCCATAGGACTGGAAAGTCTGGTACCAAAGAAAGTAGTATGTACAGGGTCAAAGAAAGAATAAAAGAATTTTTAAAAAGGACCAGTGATTTACAAGAGTCAATTTTTGTAACTTTTTAAAAATTCCTAACTTAGCAAACAACAAATAATAGCAGCAATTCCACAGATACAGTGGAGCAGAAAAAAGAATTGTACCTGAAACTGTAGATCTTTATTATATACCGATAACTTTTCTTTTAAGTGTATTGTAAATTCAACTAGGAGCTTTCCCTTCTATGCTATTTATGATTCTTCCTATCCTTCCTTCTACTCTCAGTCTGAAAAATAAAAAAATTCTAGGTGTACCTCTTTTTTTCCTCTCTTATCTCTATCCCTCACTCCCTCATACTCCAAGTACTGGAAAAAGAACAAAGCCCTTGAAACAAATATGCATAGTTAAGCAAACCCCACCCCCTGCAAGAGTTGTGCTCTAAAAGGTTTATTTTATTCTGCATATTAAGTTTATCATCTCTCTGTCAAAGATTGAATAGTAGGGCTTCAGCATAAAACCTGAGTCCGACCTAGCTGTAAGACTCTTTAATTGGTTTGCCTAGGGGCAAACACAGCAGGCATATTATCTGGGGGCATTCCAGGTGGTCTCTGACCACCGGACTTCTCATCATTTAGCTTATTTGTATCTGCCCAAGGGGGCTCCCGGTGACCCTTGGATCTTGATGGTGCAGACGTCCTCCCCAATCACCTGAACTCCACAGAACACAACTTGTCTCTCTGTGGGTGGTCATCCTCCCCCCCCCCCCACTTTCCAGCTGCACACTGCTAACTGATGCCCTAGGACAACTCTTTCCCGGAAGCTGAACCCCTGTGGACAATGATAAACTATCTAAATTCGCTCCTCAATAATTAACATACTCTCACCCCTGCATTCCCCTCTAATCCAATAGCTTTGGAACTCCCATGTGCCATTTTTCAAATCCCACTCAAGCCAACCCTCCAACTTCCCACTCAAAAGTTGCCCCCCCCCCCCACTGTGCTCTCTGGAATACCTGCTCTATAGGTAATACATTTGATTTCAAGCTAAATCTATTCCTTTTTTTATTCCTTCCATCTTTTGGTTCACACTGGAACCTCTTGATAACAGACTAGCTACCTCACTCATTTCCCCCCTCACTGGCCAAGCTAAATACTACTTGCTCCCCAATGTCTCTTCCATGTTTTCTCTCCACTTCCATTACTCACTAATGTCTCTTTGAGGTTCCTTTGAAATCCCCACTTCTCACCCAAATAAGACTCTCATGGTTTTTGTCTACTTCCAGGACTCTCTCTTTCTTTCCTTAGCAAGTTCAATGTCTGGTTGTCAGCCTCTTCCTCAAATCTTGCCCTCATACTAGGGAATTTCAGCATAGATAATGATACTCCCTCAAAGACTCCAACCTCCCAGTTCAATTTACTAATTTCCCATGACCTACTCCTTAACCTCACCTCAGCTACATATGGAGATGGCCATATTCTTCATCCTATAATTCACAATGTTTATGAATACTGAAATTTCTTTATCTGAACTCAATCTCTTGTCATCTTTCCTCTCTCTGTGTTTTGCAACTCCAAAACCTGTTTTTTCTCCTCACTGTGACCTCCAGTCCCTCCACCCTTTAGTTCTTTCCCAAGGCCATCACCCTTTGCCTGGGCTACATTTTCCTACCTATCCAATTTGAAGCCCTTGGTGAACCAAATTTAATTCTGTACTTCACCCCAAATACCTGAATGACTGTTCCTTCTTAGTCTTCTTTATTTATGGATCTTCATTCAGGTCATGCTTGGTTTTTTAAATTTTATTTATTACATTTTATTTTTTATTCAGGTCATGCTTGTTAACTGTGGGTGTATTCTAATGCACTATCCTGGGCCCATTTCTGTTCTCCTTCTACTCTATTTTACTTGGCGATCTCATCAAGTCCCATGGTTTTCAACTATCATATCTATCTAGATGTTTTCAGATTTATTTTTCCAGTCCTAGCTTCCCTCCCAATCTTCAATCTGTCTATTGCACATTTCAAACAATATCTTGAAGAATCTTTGTGAGCTCCTTGTGAGAAAGGATTGCTTTTTCTGTGTGTACATGTGTACCTAATGTGAAGCACAGTGCAATGAATGTTTGTTAACTGCTTCTAGAATTTTATTAGTCATTGCAATTGTTGGAATTCTCAAATCTTTCAAATTTGCTTCTTTATAATGTTGCTATTTTAAATAAATTGTATTCCTTGTTCTGCTCATTTCATTCTGCATCAGTTCATACAGGTTGTCTGGGGTTTCTCTGAAACCCTGCATTTCCTTATTTCTTATGGCACAGTAATATCTGAATAATTCATATACCATAATTTATTTAGCTATTTCCTAATTGACAGGGACTCCTTCAGGGATTTTTAGTTACAGACAGGGCTACTGTAAAAAAATGTTGTATGGTTGGATATTTTCCCCCTTTTTCTTTGAACTCTTTGGGGGTATAGAGCTATCACTGTGTCACAATTTAGTCATCGTTTAATAAACTGTTGGGTATAGGTCTAAATTGTTTTCCAAAATGGTCAATACAATTCAGAACTTCTTAACAGTGCATTAATGCACCTTTTTTTTAAAGTTTTTTTGTAAGGCAAACGGGGTTAAGTGGCTTGCCCAAGGCCACACAGCTAGGTAGTTATTAAGTGTCTGAGACTTGAACCCAGGTACTCCTGACTCCAGGGCCGGTGCTTTATCCATTGCACCACCTAGCCGCCTGCAATGCACCTGTTTTTAAATATTTGTCATTTTCCTTTTTGTCATCTTTGTCAATCTAATGATTTCTTTATATTTCCCTATCAGCAATTTGTAACATTTTAAAATATTGGTTAATAACATGTCAGCTTCTTTCTGTGAAAACTTTTGAAAACTGTTTCTATTCTTTGACTATCTAGAATGACTTTTAGTCTTATAAATTTGTATGCATTCCTTACATCCCTTAGATATGAAACCTTTCTCATAGAACCTATTACAAATATTTCCTTGCATTTATGTTTTTCTCCTAATTTTAATTGCATTGCTTTTGTTTGTGCAAAAACTAAAAAAAATTTAAATATGCAAAATTGTCCACTTTATCTTTAGTTATCCTCTTTGACTCCTATCTATAAATCAGAAAAGTAACTTCTTCCTTGCTTCTCTAATGTGTTTTTAATTTCATTTTTATATCTAAGTAATTATTTATTTACAGCTTATCTTGGCATATTGCACGAGATATTGGTCTGCTTACAATTTCTACCAGACTGCTTTCCAGTTTTCTCAGCAGTTTTGCCAAGTAATGAGTCCTTCCCCCTCCCCTCCCCACTCAATCTGTGGTTTTGTGTTTATCAAAACTATGTGACTGTTTGTTTGTTCTGTTTGCTGAATACCTATGTTCCACAAACTGATCTATTTTTTTAAACCAGCACTAAATCACCTTGATTGTTACTACTTTGTAATATAGTGTGAGTTCAGATACTACTAGACTTCCTTTCCTCCCATTATTTCAATGGGAGACAAATCTTAAAAAATCCACCAAAAACCATGACTTTTGATGTCAACATACAAATGCTCAAATTATAGGAAATAAAACAGGATGAACCAGAGATATGAATGCAAGGAGGAAATTCGCTATTACTAAGAATTGGTCAGAAGAGCTTCAGGAGTAGAACTCGGCTGTGGTTGAACTCTGGCCTTATTCAAAAAGGAACATAATAGGGTGGGGCACAATATGATTGTTTATTCAGAATATATCCTCATATAAGAAATTCAGCAACCAGGGGTGTGGAACATTGGGGGCACTTATTTGGGCAAAAATCAAAGAAGACATAGGTCAAAGCAATATTGATGTGGGGGTACAAATCAGACCAGTTGGACAGAGGAGGAACTGAATGAAAAATTTGGGAAACAGATCACAAATGAGACTCAGAATCTAATATTGTAATGGAGAACTTCAAATATTAAAACATCTCCTGGATCTCTCTTTTTTTCAGTCTCTCTCTCTCTCTCTCTCTCTCTCTCTGCCTCTGTCTGTCTGTGTCTGTCTCTTTCTCTCTCCCCTTCCTTTTCTCATTGCTTCCTTCTCCTCCTCCTCTTCTTCCCCTTCCTCCTCCTCCTCCTCCTCCTCCTTCTCTTCTTCTTCTTCTCCTCCTTTCTCTCTCTCTCTCTCTCTCTCTCTCTCTCTCTCTCTCTCTCTCTCTCTCTCTCTCTCTCTCCCCTCACATCTGATAAATACATAAATTGTTTCAGTGATAAGTTCATTCTTTAAGAATTGGAGAAATGACCAATGAAATGGTACTTCTCAACTAGATTTTGACCAATAAGGGGACATTCATGCTCAAATAAAAATAACAAAAATAATGCTAAGGCTACTCACCATTTATGGTTTCTAAAGCAATTTATATTTTGTTTCATTGAATCCTCACAACTCTATCATATAGGTATTATTTCCTCCATTGTATAAATGAGGAAACTGAGCCTCAGAGAGTTTGTATTTAAGTTTAAATGATTTGCCCAGAGTCACACACTGAACTGTCACTGTAGTACACACTAGGAAGTGACTAAGGCAGGATTCAAATTCAGGTTTTTCTGGCTCTACGTCCAACACTATCAACTACTCTAGAAAAGATAGGATTCTTGGGGGCTAGTGACTTTTTATTATACAGTTCGTGATAGAAGAAGACTATTCCCAGAAGCTCAGTTTCATTTAGATAATTCAGATGATACTGTGACTTGATCTCCAGATGGCGCACAGATTCTAGGGGCTGGGTGGGTCTACAGTAAGTCAGACAAAGAGAGCTGGGGCTACTTAGAAATTCATGGATCTCAAGTGGGTCAGATCAGGAAGCACAAAAGCCTTTGCAGAATTCCTTTGGGGTTGGGGGTTGGATGCAGATTTTTCATCAAGTCACCATAGCTGTCTCCTTCTGCAAATTTCCCCTCCTCTTGTGGCTGAAGGAACCTGATCAGCCAACATGTACTAAACACGGTCCTTGATCTTTGAGAAATCTTGAAGACCAGGATAGAAATTACAAGACTGGAGAATGACAAGTGTCTCAATTTTCTAAATGGGAAGAATGTGGAAACTATAAACTAAAAGGGAATGAGCTTGACTCCATTCCTGGCAAAATCCTAGGAAATATTTTTTAAGAGGATAATCCATCAGCATGTGGGAAGGGAAGCAATGATCACCAAAAGCCCTCCCGCCTTCACCCAGAGCATGTTTTCTTTATGGATTGGAAAACTAAAACAACAAATTGAGGAAAGTTGTATGTATCAAATGTTTAGCAAAACAGTTATCTCATGCTCTATTTGTGGCCTAGATGGAGAGATGAGATACATAGGAGAATATTGGTAAATGGATTCAGAAAGAGTGTATTGACTTGACCCAAGAAATAGTTATTAAAGGTCCTGGATAATTATAATAATAATGTGTTGTTCTTCATTCTCAAAGACCACAACATCATGGAGGTGATACCATGACAAGCACATGAATTGGATTTGAGTGAAGGGGGCTGTGGTAAGTCCCCAGCCTCACTTTCTCCTCCAGAGCTATCTGGGTCCAGTGGCCAGCTGTGAATCAGGATGACTGTAAACCGTCCTGGATGTGAGGCAGTCAGGGTTAAGTGACTTGCCCAAGGTCACAGAGCTAGTGTCAAGTGTCTGAGGCTGGATTTGAACTCCCATCCTCCTGACTCCAAGGTCAGTACTCTATCCACTGTGCTATTTAGTTGCCCTAAAGGTCCTGGTCCTGGATATAAATTGGGTGATGGGGGAGGGTTGGAGGAATGGCTAGTAGAGTAAACCAGATTTGTCTTCAGTCTGTTGGTGTTCAATATTTTAACCAAAGCTTAGGGGGATAATTAATGACAGGGAGGGCAGAATTGAGAACCAAAGAGAAATTGGAAAGTTAAAGTAAAAGACCAAAATCAAAATGGGCTGAAATTTAATCAGGAGTTCCCTATTGAGTTGTTGCTGTTCAATCAGCTTCATAAATACAATATAGGGGAGATACAAAGCAAGACAACATCTATGGAAAAGATTATAGAAACTAAAAATGAGATAAAATTCAATAGAAGATAAAGGTATGATATGGCTATCCATACCTTTACTTTCCCCTTATCACCAATAAACACCCCAATTCTATCCTAGACTGCATTAAGAGTGATATAGTATTCAGAATTAAGGATGGCAGAGTATCATGATAGTCTTTAATGGTCTGACCATAGCTGTAATATGAGCTCAACTCTGGATATCACATTATAGGAAAGATATGGAGAAACTGGGAGATAAGTGCAGTCACAGAATCACAAAATCATAGAGAGCAGAAAAACCCTCAAAAGCTATGTAGTCAGGGGCGGCTAGTACCTGGGTTCAAATCCGATCTCAGACACTTGATAATGACCTAGCTGTGTGGCCTTGGGCAAGCCACTTAACCCCATTTGCCTTGCAAAAACCTAAGAAAAAAAGCTATCTAGTCAAACTCCCCCATTTTTCAGATAAACTGAGACCAAAGGAGGTTAAGCATTATATCCAAAGTCACCAGGATGATAAGAGATTGGAGAGGATGCTGAAAGGGGTTTTGTCAAAAAATCTGGAGATGTTCGGCCTATGATCACTGCCTTGAACTCTTTGAAGGATTCATACATGGCAGAGATTTTAGACTTATTCTGGTTAGTCCCAGAGAAGAGATTTAAGAGTAATGGGTGGAAGCTGGTGAGAAGCAGCTTTTCTCTGAATCATGGGAAAACTTCACAACTTCAGAGCTGTCCCAAAGTGGAATGGAGACGGGGGTCCCCTGTGTGAAGATCTTCCAGCACAAGCTTGAATGCCTCTTTGTGGGGGACAGCGTGGAGATGAGTCTACTTCGGATCAAACCGGGACCAGAATGTGCATGGTCTCTGAGGTCCTTCCAAAGTTGAGATCCCTGATATTATACCCTACTCAGTCAGTGCTCTGGTCATAGCCTCCCTCTAATGATTCTAAATTGATACCTGCTTGTCATTCCTCTGGTACATCTATGGTGTATATTTGGACAATAATCTAAGGTCATGGAGACCTTCTTGAAGATTGTCTTTATTTACTCTAGCAGTTCACAAAGACCCTAGATACCAGGAAATCACCAAATCTCCAGCCTCTGGAATGCTTGGCACCTTGTATCCCTGGTTACTGTGGTCCTAGCGCTGCATGACTGACCTCGTGCTTCTGGCCCCTACCCAAGGGAGAGCTCCAGGACTGTGACCATCCCATTTCCTGGCTTAAAAAACCTGACTCTATCTCGCTCTCAATGACAAAACTCTAAGAGACATTTCAGAGGGATCTAGGATTTCTCTAAATAGGGAGATTTCTGGAAAATCATAGCTCTCTACTTGAGTCCCCCAGGTTACTCCTGTTAATGTTATCATCTCTCCTAGCAACTTCATGGAGTTTTGAACTGGAAAGGGCCTTAAGAGATTTTCTCAGACAACCCATTTTACAGAGAAGGAAATAAGGCCTAGAAAGTTTTAGTGATTTGCCCAAGGTCACTGACTCCATCTGGCAAGCATCAAGCTGGGATTCTCATTCCATATACCCTCATACTTACTCTCTCCATTTCTACCTATGGTTTAGGACAGTCTAAAGATCAGACTTTGTACCAGAGTAAGGATACCTTGCATTTTATTACCATTCATATGCCAGACCGTTAATGGAGCTACCCTGGATCTAAAGCTCTAGGAGAGCCAAATACACTTTGGAGAAGCAGCTGGTGGGCGAAGACTTGGAAACAATTTGCAAATCAGAGGACAGGAGTTCAAATTCCAATTCTGAGGCTCTCTATACGTGACCTTGGCCAAATCAAACAGCTCTTTGACCTGTTTTCTTCATTTAAACTGAAAGGGGTTGGATTAGACAGTCTCTAAGGTTCTTTCTTGCCCTTTACTGGTGCCTTTCTTCTGCATCACCCTCCTGGTGAGCAACATTATATGAAATTTCCCATCCCTGGCATTCTGGAATTCCAACTTTGGGCCTCATTTCAAGGCCCTTGAGCCAAATCACCAACTATAGATCTGCCCCTTGGGGCAAGGAGCAAAATGGTATTGTATGAATTTCAGCTACCTTGGATATCACCTCTTTGAATTTGGTCATTTGGCAAGAAAGTGATCATCTGCTCCTCTAAGAGTTATTTAACTTTTAAAAATTAAGGGATAATAGTTCACAACATATGAATGAAATGGTGCCTACTCTTCATGCCCGCAAGTCATTATAAATAGGCTGGGAGACTAAAATCTTTTAAAAAATAACCAGTCACGTGAATTAAAGGATTTCCACTGTAGAAGAAAGTCAAAAGTATTTTGTAAGTGATGGGGGGGGATACCAAGTTGGCATGGTGAGGGCCAGGCAGCTCAGTGAGTGATCTCACAGTGCCAAGGTCCAGGTTGAGAGGGCCAGTCTTCCATGGCTCACTTTGCTTTACCCTGTTCCTTGACCATGGATCTTCCCATGTAGTAAAACTAGCCCATCCAAGTCAACAAATGCATGACAGAGTTTAAGAGGCTGTACTCATCACACAGTTCATCGACCACAGAAAAGTCATGCAAAGTATGAGTTCTCCTGGTGGCTGCTCAGCTGTAACCTCTAAATAAGAACAGCACAAGTCCAGATTTTTTTAGAACAGCTTCTCATGGCAGAGAGGACAGTGGACCTGGCATCAAGAAGATCCATGTTCAAAATCCTATCTCTAATATATGTATTATGACCATGATCAGACTATTTGACCTCTCTGAGACTCTATTCTGCCTTAGAAAGGTGAGGAACTACTGGGGCAGAATGGTATATACATATTTCCAGATGTAGTCAGTGTCTCAGATGTTTTTGATTAACTTTTGTTAAAAAGGTAAATTCTACATAAATGAAGACTTGGGATGGGTCATTTCAAGAAGTGACCATGCTATAAAAACATCAGATCTCTACAATTTAAAAACCCAAGAATAGTTCTGGAGAATAATCGAACTTACTACGGCAGAATGTCGCATATTTTGTCGGATTCAGTCATCCTATCGAGTTTTTTTAAAAAAAGATTAATTTTGGGTTCAAAGGATGGCTCATTGGTGACATGGTAAAAGTGTATTTTACAAAGTGAATATGATTTATGTAACATGTCATCAATAAAACTTTTTTTAAAAATGTAGGCTGCTTGAAATCAAGAACTGCTTCTTCTTTGTCTTTATTTTCCTAGACCTAATCTGGAATCCAGTGGGTGCTTACCGAGAGTAGGGTGATAGACAGGATCAATATGGATCTATGGCTATACAGAGCCTGTATCAGATTGCTTTTGTCAGGGGAAGGGGGGAAGAAAAATGTATAACTCAAAGCTTTGCAAAAAAAAGAGTGGTAAAAACTGCCATTGCATATAGTTGGGAAAACAAATTAAAAAACTTTAGATTGACAATCAAATGAAAAAATAGCACAATAAAGTGCAAAGTTGTTGATTTTGGGGTCTGAAGACCTAGACACACTCTACCACTCACTTGCTACCTGACCTTGGGCAAATCATTCTGGAGTTTCTATTCCCTGAACTTCTCTACCTGACAGATTTGTGAGGGTTAAATGGGCAAATCTCTGTGAAATAATTTTTTTTCTGTCAGCAAGAGTAATTTTTTAAAAAAGGTATTCATAGTAATACTGATGGTATGGTAAAGTCTACTTTTTTTTTATTTTTGTAGGGCAGTAGGGTTAAATGACTTGCCCAAAGTCACACAGCTGGGTATTAAGGGTGTGTCTAAGGCTGGAGTTGAACTCAGATCCTCCTGACCCCAGGATCAGTGCTCTATCCACTGCACTACCTGGCTGCCCCCCTTAATCTCATTTCTAATTATAATTGATATTTTCCCTATATCACTAGTTGACCCATTGATTAATATCCCAATATCATTTAACCAATTAGTATCAGCTTTTTCCAAGAGATTTACCGAAGTGATAAAGCCACATCCCACCCAGCTTTCCCCCCAGTTTACTTCCAATCTTGAAAGATTTTACTTTCAGATAATTGAGATCAGAGCATAAAAATCAGGATGACCCTTTGAGAAGGCAACATAGGAGATTTCAGTTGGGAGTGTTGAAAGATTTAATAAAATAGGGCAAGAATGAATAAGTGATGGAACTGATTAAGCCACTGTAGCAGTACATTAAATTGCATCTGGTCAGAGATGTGGGTGGGAAATCTCTGGAAGCATTTTCTCTAGTCTATCCTTCTTCCCAGACTGGGATCTTATGAATCACTTATTTCATGAGAACAGGTTGACCAGCTAGGGTAGAGAAGGAAGCTTGGAAAGGAACCAAGACATTGGGGATTTATTTTTTAGGTTTGAATCAAAAATCTGTTGTGTTTATCAAAAGCATATATAATTCAATTTTTTAAACTAATGAAAACCTCTTTTTAATTTTAAAATTGGATAGAGGCCACCTAAAGTATTTCTCTGATAAAAAGCTAGGCACAAGTCATCAAAGGACCGTTTCTTTAAAGGTATTTCAAGATCTACTGCCTGTGCAGAGAAAGCATATTTTAGTTGTTTATAAAGTCTTTAAGTATACTCAAAATTCATTATTAAAGATAAATCACACAGGCCCACATGATTTTTCAAACATAAATGTTTACTAACATAAATAGTTTAATAAACAAAAGGTACAAGATTGTTGTTGTTTTATTATGTACAATAAATACAATATGTACATGAGGAAATGTTTCCTGCCTGCAAGACATCAAGACATTTCATTGTTTCTAAAGGAGATCTTGGGTCCTTCCTTCCTATGGAACCATTATGTGAAATGGTCATTGGTGCCTGAAGGTGAAAAAGGGGACTTGATTAATGGCATGCAGTCTCCAATCTTTGAAATATAGAATAATATTTAAATGTCAGTTCCACAGAGTTCCAGTTTGCCAAAAATTACATTACATATTATAGACTGTTTTAAAAATAAAAACATAAAAGGGGGTGGGGAGAAGGACTCCCAATGATAGCGTCTTTATTTAAATAGCTCTTTCAATAGGCCAAAATCTGAACTCCTTGAAGGTAATGAAGGGATATAATCTACAATATTTTTCTGTCACATACCATGATGCCCTTACTTAACTACTGTTAAGTGAAAAATCATTACCAAAAAGAATGCATATCACTTTTATTTATTCCTACACTAGGAAATAGTTTAAACTTCCTTTATGACCTAGAGGTGACCCTGGATTTCTGAAGGTCACATAAACCATGCACAAGCTCTGGTAAGCTCTACAAAGTGGGCAAGGTTTTAGATCCAGCTTGTTTGTCATCTTGTGACCTAGCAAAGTTTGGAGAGCTGGGGGATCCCTGTCACCAAAACTGACCACAAAGTGATAATTTTTCAGCAACAGTCACTCTTGATACAATCTAAAGCAGAGAGTTTAATGTGTACCCATAAAACTTAAATCATGGCTCACAGAATACTGAAGTCTAGAACAGAAATAACTTGAAAAAATCAAATACTTCTGAATAACTTTAAGTTATATTCAATTCTATTGATTATTATATATCTTAGACTTGACAGTCAGAGACAAATAACAGCATGTGGGTAATTCTTTTGGCATGTAAGCCTAAGTTCCCAAGTCCAAGATTTTGCAACAACAAAAAAACATCATAACTTTTTTTTCAGGGAGAATCAGAAATCTCGAGAAATGTCTTCACAACAAACTTATTTTATCTTTTTATTAAAAAAATAAATAAGATATACAAGCATTTTTCTGGAGATGGGAGGGGAGGAATGTCACAGAATCAAACATATATGGAAAGGCTGTTATAATTACAAAGAACACGGGAGGGATCATTGTTCTGCCAAAGTGAGTGCAAGTGTCTCTCAAGTTTTCAGCCACATGTTGTCATTACATGGCCATGGGCAACCGTATCCTGAATTGACTGGAGCAGAAAAGTCAGTTATGTAGAAGCCCTGTCCAATGCTCATTCGGGTCATTCACTGAGAAATCAGTACACATATACCTTGCTTTTACATAACCTGAAAAACAGGGTGGCGCTGAAGGGAACCTTTTAATATGCTGAAGGGAACCTGATGCTGGAAGGATTCCTAGAGTGAATCCCTGTGCCAATCCTTTTTGATCTGCTTTTAATCAATCCATATCTTCGTCTATCAGATTTGCCTAAGGTGGAGTACACGTGCAGTCAGTATCCAGCTTTTTTGTGGCAGCTGCATACTCCCTTAATTAATTGAACCCCAGCAAGGCTGTGTTTCTATATTTAAGTAGTGTGAAAAGCTGGGGTCACACCCTGGGTGCCTCAGAGCATCCTTTGCATTTGGAAAAGCAATTTCAAGTTAGGAGTTGGAATCATCTCCTTTCTACTAATGGATCAAAATCAGCAATCACTGTTGGAGTGCCTGAGATGAGCATGGCACTGCAGGACATCCTTGCCCACATCTCTGCAAGGCAGGGCATGGGCCTTGAGTCACAAAGGAGGTCCAATGGAAGAATAGGGGAGCAGGAGTTGGGGCTGTTCCATTGGCAATGATGTCTGACTTTGAGTCCATGAACTACCCATTTTCTTGTTCCATTCATGGTTGGTGAGTGAGATGGGAGATTTCGGTTTTTTTTGCCGATTTCTAAACAAAGCAAATGCTGACATGGCATGTCCCATGACCAACATTTTTCTCAAAGCACTGACAATTCTAGTTTTCCATAGAACCCTGGAGGACTTCCCATAGAAACTACAGAATTCTACTGGACCTGGTCACCAATCAATCAATAAACATTTATTAAGCGCCTACTATGTGCCCAGGCACTGTGCTAAGTGCTGGAAATACGAAAAGAGGCAAAAGACAGTCCTTGCCCTCAAGGAGCTTACAATCTAATGATTTTCTAGCTTGTTCCTCTCACCTGTGTTAAAGCAGTCGAGACCACAGGACCCGATTCTTCTTTCTTTTCTGCAGCCCTAACTTCCTTATGTCTCTTATTTAATCTTTCTCTGGCCTGAGTCATTATTTCTATACTTAGTAGGATTAATGCTCCATTTTCAAAACACCTAAGTAGGCGTCACAACGCTCTGCACATACAAGCGTAACAGAACAATATAGTCAGCCCATACTTTCCAATCAGAGTACATGGAAAACACTTGGCAAATAATCAACCGGCCTGTAGTTGGTTAATTATTAGATTTGTGGTATGTGTGTTTCTGAGGTTTCTTAGAAATGATCTCAATTCCCAGTCATTTTTTTTAAAGCTCAGGGGGTGGGGGAGAGAAGAGGAATACAGGCAACAAAAAAAAGAAAAGACAAATTGAGGGGAAAAAAAAACAAAAGAAAAGAAAAAGGAAGGACAAAATAAAAGAAGACAATCAAGGAAAGAAAAGGAAAAGATGAGGAAAAAGAAGAAAAAGAAAGAAGGAAAAAAGACAAAGAAGAAATAGACAAAAAGGAAAAACAGTAAACAACACAGCTCTGGGCAATGCCTTCTTTTTAGCACTCCCTTTCCTGACTGCTTCCTCTCCCACCCCCAAAACTGGCTACAAATGCTGGACAGGACTTATTTCAAATAATTTAGCAGTATCAAGGATTTTCAAATGGTGACGGTGTTACTGACTTCTTCATACTGGATAACAAAATATGGGTAGCTCTGGTCATCATTAAAAATGACAAAAATCTGAGGCTCAAAGTAATTATCCACGCAGGAGTCATACAGGTCACTGGTTATGCTGTCTGGATTCACTGGAGGTGGTCTTCTCATATTGTGGTTGCCTACTGTGTATCTTCCAGTTAACACTTTCGCCAGAAACATAAAATGGACTCCTTTGGGGGACCTCTTGGAGAAGCTGTGGGAATAACTTGCCTTCCTTGCAAAATAACTGCCTTGTCCGAACATGGTAGCATGCTTGCCACACACACGTGGGTCAAAGTTGTGCTTACAGATGCCATCCACCACATCTTGGGATGTCCCATGGAAGAGATGCCGCTCATTCATTATTCTGCTAATGTCATTGGCCTTCTTAGCCATGTATTCCTTTTTCCTGGTGCAAAGAGGGATGAGGGAATTGGAAGAAGGAAGTAAAGAATTGCTTTTAATGGCCAAGATTTGGTAAATAGTTTTATTTTAAAATTTCTTCATTTCACGAGGGAAATTATGAGAAGTATAAACCCATTTAAAAGTAGGGAATGGTAAGGAGGTCAGTTAAGGGGGGGGGGGGGGAGATTCTGAGATAGCTATTATAGTCTGAGTAAAAGGAACTATATTGGCCTTAAAAAGAATCTCTAATTCCTTAGGGTAATGTTGTCACACTCAAATAGAAATAGGCCAGTGTGCCATACATAAGGATCCATTAACATCATCTGTTTTTATTGTAGTTTAATTTTTTTTTTTGGTTTATATTTTCCAAATACATTTTAATCTGGTTGAGGCTGTACTCAGAGGTGTCACTGGTACATGTTTCCCACCAGCTGAGGGTCTGATGCCTGGTATCTGCTTTTTTTTAAAGTGACATTTTGGTTTTCATATCTTTAATTCCTAGTCTTACATATAGTGGCCACTAAGTTTATTTTCATATCTAGGCTCGTACAAACTTTGGGAGATTGTGTGAAGAGTGCTGAATTCAAATCCATACTCTTCTACTCATTATCTATATGTTCTTGGGCTAACTACTGGAACCTCATTAGATCTCCCATGTGTAAAATGAATGCATTGAATTGGATGGCTTCAGGGCTTCCTCTTATTCCCCTTTATCAGTCTCAAGTTACCTCATCTCTAAAATAAGAGGGTTGGTTTGGCTCTGGTTTCCAATGTAAGATCTTAAGAAATTTTTCTTTATGGATTTTTATCTCCCCCCTTGGAAAGGGAAACCATCCTTCCCCTCCTTCCTCTCTACTCATCTTTAGCTCTCCTCCTTCCAAATCATGCTCAAATTTCAACTGTACAGGAAGGTTCCCCTGATTTATCCCATTCCAACTCTTCTTAGTTCTTAACTCTTCTCAACACTCAACTTGCATCATATTAAAATTTGTTAACTTGATATTGCTAATCAGGTCCTCAATGAGTAACTTAGCTGAAAAACAGACTTTCCTAGGTTATTTATATTTTATTTGTCATTCTTCAGTTAGCTCCTCCCTTTCCCTGTTCTACACTGTGCCCCCAGCCCCAGGAAGTGGCAGGCCTTTGACTCACCTTTTATATTTTTCCCAAAGAAACTGGTTCTGCACTCGAAGTATTTTCAAGATTCTATATTTAATCTCAGGCACAGTCTTATGAAAGAGATTATAAATGGTTCGGTAGCTTTTGTCTTCCTTGGAAACAGGCACTTGGATGAAGTCCTGAGATGGATCCATAGCAATCCAGGTTTCGGGATAAAAGTTGGCTGAGGTCACTACAGATGGACAGAAGACCTGGGAAGAGGCTGTTTCAGAGGCAGAAGGAGGCAATGGAGGCACACCACCAAGGGTCCTGATTTGGGAGAAAAGAAAGTTTAGGTTTACAACACATTGAAATAAATGAGTTTTGAACTCTTACTGGGTAGTCACAACTAATGTTTTACCAAAGTGTAAATGTATTGTTTAAAACTTAGTAATTATATGCATGGTTAGAATTGACAAAGCATGGATAATTCTTAAAATATATATATATATATATATAAATAAATGACATTTAAGGAGCGGCAGATATAGGAAACACTGTCTGCCAAGGCAATGATGAGATTTTCTTGACTGTAAATGCTTACTAATCATGGAACCTGGCCACAGCCCATCTCCTCTCTGACCCTCACTTTCTTCTATAAAAAGAAGAGGGTTGGGTTCAATGACCTCTGAGGTCCTGCCAAAGCTCCAGTGCAGATTCTCAGAGGGAAGGCAGGAGCAGCCTGCCAGACAGTATCCAATAGATTCTAAGTCAGAGATATCTTGGATATCTTAGGTTTGTACATACAAAGAAGCTCATCTCAAGTAAGCAATGAGAGCTTATCTGGTTTTTTCAAACATCATCATCAATGGAGGCAGGAATGAGGGGAACTAAATTAATTTCTTCCTTTACTTAAAACTATATACAGCAGTCACCTAAAGTTGACAAAAATTGTGATTGGTGACAATTCTAGAGTGCATGTATCGTGTTGTCTGAACAATCTTATTAGCCCAGGGATATCTAGTGTCTTTCTCCACCCCAAAAGTATATACATTGGTAATCAATTGATTAAGGAGCATCTTGGGGGAAGTGATACCCCTAGGGATACAGAACAATGCTTTAAGCATCAAGCCTCCACCCTTCTTTCCTGACCATTGTCTCCCCAGCCAGCATCCCAACTCACTTCAGCTCTGAGCAAGTACCAACAAGACCGTCTGACCTTTAGTGGATTTTGTATTTTACATGTTGTTGTAAAGTCGACCATTATGGAGTGTTAAATCACGCCATTTGGTAAATGACAAGAAAATAACTTAAAATCTTTCCAAACAAACCATCAGTGGGTTTTTTTATATTAGAGTAGCCAGGTAAATGGATGTGGGGGTAGAGCATGAAGTAACCTTCCTTTTTTTTCTTGCAGGAGCTTGCATTTATGGGTACAAAATGTCACTTGTGCCATCAAAGGCAATTGCTTGGTCTTATTTAACTGTTTTCTTTGTTACAAAGGACAGTGGATTGAGTTGTGGGGAAAAGGGGAACAGGGATATGCCAGAATGATGGTAATGTTTTTTAAAAAAAGTGAAAGGTTTTCATAAATTAAAAAGAAAACAAAAAGAAGGATCTGAAAAAGGTGATGGGTAAATTGAGGGCAGTCAGACTGATGCATTCTCTAATGCCAGGGCTACTACACCTGGGGTCCTTGAACTTATTTTAAAAATGTTTTGATGACTCTTTCAATATAATTGAATTCCTTTGAAATCCTATGTTTTCTTTTACACATTTAAAAACATCATTCTGAGAAGGGCTCCTTGAGCTTTGCCAGATTCCCAATGGGGTCCAGGACACCCACAAAAAAGGCTGGGAATAGCTATTGAACAGAGAAAGAAGCCTGGATCTGTGCCCTTTTTAAAATCAGGTTACTTATTTGCAAGGACCTTCAAACCCAAATAGCAGCAGCAGAAACTTAGAGCACTGGTTGATTTTCCCCTGATTAAGTGCTTCCATATAATCAACCTTCCCAACCCTTTTCCTAACAGGGGAAGAAAGACGGGGAAGGGAAAAGGAGAAAACAAATACCCACACCTGGTCGTAGTTCCAGGGCCAGACAAGTAACAGTGCTCAGCAGGAAAGTCAGGAGAATGCGGGCAGATTGTGATTCTAGCGAAATGATGTGCTTCAGTGGGGAACCTAAACTAATGGGGGGGGGGGGGGGACACCTTGCCTGAAACCACTGCTCGGACCAGGCCACCCCAGACATGACTCTCTATGAGTGGGAGGCTTGGGAAATGCATTCAAACCTAAAGACCTTTACTCAATAAATTCAGTCACAGTCATCCCAGAGGCACATGTACGTTGAGTCATCTTCCTCTGTGTTGTGGGATACAAGCAAATAAACAGAAGACAATCTCTTTTCTCTCAGACGCCTCCAATCTAGTTGAAACATTGCCAACCTTTCCCCTTCCCTCTAAAGGAAAAGAGTTGAAGAATGCTTCCTTACAAAGAAGCTGGTGAACACCTGGCTCTGAGAGCATGAGTGCTAGGGAGCAAGACGGGGCAGCCCATGACTTATTGGCATGGAATGCCCGAATCTTCGAATGGTTCCCAGGCTCATGGTGCTAAGCGCTGAAGGACTCTATAGCTTCACACGTACTCCTCCCGAATCGTTATCTTAATCTGATTCCACCCAAAGCTTTTGCCTAGCAAACCTTTTGGATCCTTAATCTCAATCCTTAATGAATTTGAGTTTTCAACCAGTTACAAATCTACTTAAGTGACACAGTGGATAGAGTGTTATTTAAGACCTGTAGTCAGGGAGATGAGTTCAAATCCAGTCTTAGAAACTTCTTAGGAATGTGACCTCAGGCAGATCACTTAATTGCTACCTGCCTCAGATTCCTGGACTGTAAAATGGGTCCAATAAGGATTTTCAGGATCAAATGAGATACCATTTATAAAGGATTTTGCTAACTTTAAATAAAGCTTTAAATAAATGTTACCTCATTATTATTGAAAAAGAGTTGAGATCTACCTTCCCATCCTTCCCATAAGAATACCATGAGATCATTTATCAATACTTTGTCCAAATCGTTGTAAATCATATCTACATGATACCTATCATATACCAGTTCACTAATAAAAAAGACAAGTTTGTCTAACAAGCTGGCTGGCTTTTTGTCAATGGAAGCCATGGTCAACTTCTGTTTCTGGCTAGTCCCTGACCATCTCTTTAATTATCTGTCCTACAATTTTTCTAGAGAACCAAGTCAAGTTCACTGGCCCATAAATTTACAGTCTCTAATTCTTTCCTTTTGTTGTTGCTTTCTTTACTAGAGATCTTTGTTTTTGATCAGTCTTGAGTGCCTCTCCCCTTTCCCATCACTTTTTGACCATCAGTGGTGGGATTCAACCAATCTTATCTGCCCATCCTTTCAGTATCCAAGGTGGATATCAGGTGATCTGAATTCACCAAGGCCAACTAAGCACTTTCTTACCCTATTGGTCCTAGATCTGTCACTATTTCTTCAAACCTGGGAATAACATTAGCTGAATTACATGCTTCATGAGGAAAACTTTTTGTAAATCAAGTACTGTAGGAATGTGAAGCAACAATGATGTTATGACAACATACAGTCATGAGAAGCATCATGACTTAAGAGGATCAGCTTTGGAGTCAAGAAAGACCCAAGTTTAGGCAACATCTAGTTATCTGAATATGGGCAAGTCAGCCTGTAAGTGATGGAGGAGCTTCTAGAGAAGAAGGAAAGGGAGTTTCCATTCCAAGCCAGGAGTTTCTCACAGTTGAAATCACAGATCTGGTCAAAAATGTAATAACTAAGTGGTCAAAATAAAATGTGAATGCACCAATGACAGCAGGAAATACAGTCTCAAGATAAACCAAACTATAGGAAAGAAACAGTAATAGTAGGGACAGGAATTCAGGCGACTAGCAGAATTTCTACCCCTGGTTTCCCTTATTGCTATTGATCTTGTCTGGTTTTCAAAATTATGGGCTTAATATAAACCATTTAGGAAGAGTAGTTATCTTTAGTAGTAATCATAATAATTGACCATTTATATAAAACCTGAAATATTGTAAAATGTTTCACATACAGTATTTCATTTAAAGTACTGAGCTAATTGCATCTCCCCCATCAATTTCTTTGGTTCTATTCAGGTCTGGGGGCTCCCCTGAACACTCACATCATTCTGGGGGGTAAGGGAGAAAGATCAGATCTCCTTTGAGTGTACCTATCCAAATTAGTTCAGGATCTCTTGATTTTAGGGATGAAGACCTGAAACTGAAGATAAGACAGTCTCCTTCACTGTTTTCCTCTCCCATTGTCTACCAATTTCTAAAATACACAGACTCTACATGTTTTGATAATCACAGACTCAAGGAGGAACACCTGTATCTAAGCCCATCCAGACGTGCCAGAAGTCCTTCTCTCTTTGAGATCCCATCCCCACCCCCATTCCTCTGCCAATGTCTAGACATTCAGGGCTAACCCTTAAGGTAGCAGAACTAGTGCCCTGAGAAGTGGATTATGACAGTGAGTTAGTTTTCTTCTCACTAGGATTCCCCAAAAGGACACTTCTCACTCAAGATAATGTTGGGCCTGTATGCTGGCCATGGTCTCAGTTGTTGGGATGCTCAAGATCCAAAGCAAAAAGGTTTGCCATAATTCACACACTCATGATGAAGTAATTATTTTTGCTTTTTCTCTGCATTCCCACAATTTACTGGCCTACAATAATTTGATAAGGAATGGAAGCTAGTCTCAATAAACATCTATCATAGTTCCTGCATATAACCTAAGGGTCGGTCATTCATTTTCCAGATGATCTGTAGTCACTGCCTTTAAAGCTCATCCTGGTAGGGCCGGCTCCCGGCTTCACTGTGATTCACATACCACTGACTGCTGGGCTACTGGCTCTTCCCACTATCCAAATGGAAGATGTGCTATGGAAAGTGGAATGCAAACAATGTAAGCTTTGATTGCGCAAGTAATCTAGTTTCCAATCCCACCAAATATATAATGATGATGGGCAAATCACAGAAAATTGCTTAAGTCTCAATTATAAGAATTTTTTCTTAGACCTGACTTGTGACAGTATATGAACATAGAACTCCTGGTATAAAAACTCTCTTCAAAAATACAGATCAGAATCTTGTTTAAAATGGATAGTCTTCCAGAGATGCCTAGAATTAAGAAGGGGTCAAGTGACTTGCCCAGGGTCACAAAGTAAGGACAGTCAGGGACAAGACTTTGCTCCAAGGCACAGCCCCTGATGCATACTACCATAAAGTTGGACTAGTAATGCCGACAATACCTACCACAGAGACTGTTAGGAAAGCCAAATAAGATGTGTGTTAAGTGCTCTATAAATGTCACCAATTATTGAATTCATCGTTCTATTTCCTGTGAAAAATAATCTTCTAAACTAATGAACAATATAAACAAGATTTCATAGGGAGTATCTAATTTACAAAAATCTATTTTTTTCTGGAACAATCAGAAACTGTCTCAATCCCATTTCAATTAATATTGCCAAAACCCGAACTTGTTTACTTTAACCATAGCTATTATCTGAGAACCGCAGAATAAGAAGCCAGATTTTCGATAACAAGCCTGTCACCTCAAATGAGAGGATGGCGCTTATGCTTGATTTGTCTCCTGCTATATCAATACCAAGATGTGCTGGTATGGTGCAAGGGAACATACAGACATTTCTCAAGAATCTGGTAGAAAGCTTTCTGCTCCTCCAGACATGCCCCTGCAGGGGTCCTGATTGCATCCTGTCTCCATCAGCACAGTCCTCTAGCAATCATGCTGAATATGGAGCCAGAGATCGTAGTTTTGAATTCTGGCTTTGTCACTGACTGTTGCTGAAGGGGGTGGAGAAGATGACCTTTCAGTTCACCATCTAGAAATCTCCCTACAGTTGTGGCAGAAATTTTCATCACTGTGTAGCCAACCAGGTGACCTCAGCTAGGCTGGTATTCTAACAGTAACCACATCACCCATTTCCAGGTTCCCACCTGGAGATTTTCTAGTTCCCTAGGATCTGCTAGAGTTCCTGTGCCCATCCATCCATCAATCCATCCATTGGTCCATCCATCAATACTTATTAAACATTTGTTAGATGAAAAGCATTGAATAAAGGGCTAGCAATAACAAAAAACAAAAGACAATTCTGGGCTTCAAGGAGCTTCCAATCTGATACTCACTAAAATATCTAGCCAGAAAATAAACCACTTTCACAATGCAATTGGCACAATAAGATGCAATTTAGAGATAAATAAGGCAGGAACTCTTCTAACAAATGTACAGAATACTGGTAAAGGATGACAAAGACATGAGAACAATTTGCTAAATCTGATAAAGGGTAAATCCCTTTCAACTGGGAAGATTTCAGCTTCAAGTATCTGAACTGCTTATGATAATCATTGCCTAAGTTGGGAGGTCACAGAACAACATTCATGAACAAAAGACTTAGAAGTAGGAAATTCAGGGCTAGCTTAGGGGATAGGAAATGAATAATCCACTAAATCTTCCATTTGGAAAACACTGAGTAGGTATAATCTGAGATAAAATGGGAAAGGTAGGCTGGATCCAAATTATTGAGAGCCTTGAATGCCAGGCCTGGGAGTTTGCTATTTAGTTGCATGGAAATGGGGAGCATTTGAAATTGCTCAGTTTGAAGTTAGTCAGTAGCCCCATGTTTGTGCATTTAAAGTTAGCCAGCAGCTTGGGCTCCATGGGCCTTAAGACTAAGACCGTCTTGAGAAATGGGATCTCATTAGCCATAGCGTGCATTCAGCGCCGATGACTTGGAAGCCCTTCCTTGGCCCCCTCAACTTGAGGGGAGACTATGGGCTCAGCTTGGGAGTGCAAGGCCAGCCAGATCAGTCATGAATCTGTTAGTATGCATTTATTGAGGGCTGACTGTTGGACAAGCAGTAGAAATTCAAAAACAAACAAAGACACCATCCATTTAATGGAGGAAGTATCACCTAGCTGTGTGGCCTTAGGCAAGCCACTTAACCCCACGGCCTTGCAAAAAAAAAAAAAACTAAAAAAACTAAAAAAATGGAGGAAGTAACACACAAAGAACTAGGTACACATAGAATACACAGAGCAGAGGCCAAATACACAATCTGGGTGGGCTGCGTCCGGAAGTGACAGCTCCCAACACTCCCAAGTGCAGCTGAAACAGCTTCACATTTAATTAGGGAAGGGAAGAAAGCAAGCATTTATATAACACCTACTATATACCAGATAAATATTATGTTATTTGACAATCAGGAAATATTTAACAAGATAAATCAAAATACTTTAAAGCATACATAATCTTCTTATGTGATTTTCTAAGTCAATGTGGTTCACAAGGATTCTTTAGACTGGTTCAGTGACGCCCATTTCTATTTGAATTGGACACCACTGAAAAATGTGGTATAACCTCCAGAGCAGAGGGGATGAGGAAAGGCCTCACGGGTTTGGAGGTGAGTCTTGGAGGAAGCCAGGAAAGAAAGAGGCAGAGGGGAGGACTCTGGGGGTGGATGATTCAGGAGATGAGGTGTACCAAGAGCTGGATTGTTGCCTGCATAGATGGGAGGCAAGTGTAAGAAGACTGAAAAGGTCCAAAGGGGCCCAGTGGCTCTGAGGGCCTGGGGCTCTCCCCTTGAACCCACAGACCATTATTCCTGGCAGGACGTCGTCAGATTTTAAGCAAGGGTCATCAGATTTTAGGGAGTCAGGGACTAGATTTAGAAATAGGCCACATTTTATGGGACACTAATTCTCCCGCTGCTTCCACAAATTTTTTTAATCGTCTGTGGTTTTCCAAAACAAGTCTGTTTAAAAGAAAAACAAAAAAGAGGGCCCCATCATCATTTATTTCTAGGTTCTGAACAAATTAACTTCCCCCTGCCATCCCCAAGCACCCCCCAATGCAGTGAGTTAATGAGCATTCTCGTCTGCTCCCAGGAGCTAAATCGCATTGGATTGGCCCAGCATGCCCAGCTGCCAGTCACACTAATGACTTCCACCCTCTTACTAGGAGGACAATATGTTCCTAACTACTGGCCTCTGACAATAACATCTCCAGCTGTGCTGGCAAAATCACAGAAATGGCATTTTTATTAGTTCTAATCAAAAAAAGGCTACAATGTAGCACTTTCCTCACTTGGCCTTTGATGAAGGCGTACATTCACCCCAAGCTGTAATGATGCAAAGAATGGTTCATCTCCCAGGATTCCTGGACATGAAGTGTTTCTTAAAAAATAATGTCCGTGTCTCGAAGCTTGGGTTTGGTCTTGTTAATGTACTGGGGCCATGATGGTTAAGGTTCACAAGATGGGGGCTAGAGGGGAAAGAAGGAGGGGGAAATGAAACAAAACCCAAAAGGGAAGCAAGGAAGGCAAGGAGGAAGGAATGGAGGAAGGGGGAAGGAGGGAAGGAAGGAAGGGAAGGAGGGAGGAAGAAATGAGGAAATGAGGGAGAGAGGGAAGGAAGGAGAAAGAAAAGGAAGAAAGCCTCTGCTCAAAGCCAAAAAGCCAAGACCAGATCAGCATTTTCCAAGTGAGGCTGACCCACCCACCCCCATCCCCAAATGGTACCAGCATCTGGCTGGAGCGTGGGATGAATTCTCAAGAAATACAAATTCTGGCAGTAAATGCTAAAGCCAGGGCACTCTATTGCCCAGCAGTTCCATGAGAAGGGCAAACAGCATTAGATGTTGGGGTTAGAAGGAACTGGGGTCACACCCTGATGCTGGCTCTTAACTATCTCTGTGACCTTGGATAAGTCTCTTCTCTCAGCTTCCTCTTCTATAAAATGAGGTTTGATGGAGATACATAATAAAGAAGAGCCCTAGATTTGGAGTTAAAGAACTGCATTCAAATCCCAGCTCTGCTATTTTTCAGCTGCATGACCTTTGGTAAATCACTTGGTCTTTGCCTCAGCTTCTTCATCTCCAAGATGAAGGAATTGGACCAGATGGTCTCCAAGAGCCATCCTAGGTCTAGATCTGTCAGCTCCTGGTCTTACGATCTTGGCGGGGAGGGTCCCATGGCAACCAGAGACAGAGGAAAGGAATTGGGTGGCAACAACTAAAGAGCTAGATGACAATATAATCAATGAATTCAGAAGGGGTTCTTTGGTACTGGACATCTCAGAAAGGAGAAACCCTGGAGAATTCATTAGAATATAATACGCTTGTGTTAGCAAGATGGCAGACCGCGTATAGAATATAGATTTCACAAGTTTCCGGTCTGAGATGCCCTCTTTGGTTTGGAAATTCTTTTCCCTTTAGTCCATAAGGAATTTTCTTTCTTTACTCCATAAGGAGGTGGGAAGGATGAAATGATTTATATAAATCACTGGGTTTTTTTATTTTTTCATCCCACATTCTCAAAGAAGACCATGATGTCGGGGGAAGATGCCAGGACACACACATGAATTGAATTAGAGTTGGGGGGGAAGGCGCTGTGCAGAAGTCAGTCTCATTTTCTGCTCCAGAGCCATCTAGGTCCAGTGGCCAGATATGGATCAGGATGACTGGAGATGGCCCTGGATGCGATGCAATCAGGGTGAAGTGACTTGCCCGGGGTCACAAAGCTAGTGTCAAGTGTCTGAGGCAGGATTCGAACTCCTGTCCTCCTGACTCCAAGGCCAATGCTTTATCATGCATCTGACTCCTATTTTTGCTACTGCCAGGATGTCTTGGCCAGAGCATTCTCCTCCCCAGGAATTATCCTAGCCCAAATGGCGCTAACTCCTTGTTGCTATAACTCATGCTGATAAACCTTTCAAGTGAAAGAGTCCGGCCAGAAAAGAAAAAAAGAAAAAAAGAAAAGACAAATAAATTGGCCATGAATTGGGACCATGAGCACTTGGGCCATTCTCAGAGGAAGACAGACCTTCACTGTAGGCAATCTAGATACAACTTCATTCCACTTTGGGGGGTGGACCTGATTTCAGGTTTAGCAGTCTAAATAATGTGCTGCCACCTTGCTATCCATACTTTCTCCACTGTCTAAGTGCTCCAAAAAGCCCTTTGAAAAAGGTTTACTCAAAAAACTATGGTAATTACTACTAATCTGAATCAGGTTCTCCAGTCTAAATAATAGAGGGATAAAAAGACAGCAGAGATGTATAATTTTATGACCAAACTTGGTTCCATGGAAAAGTTGAGAAAATTCACCTTTCTTTTTCTATTTTCAGAAGTTAAGGAAGGGGGGTATAGTAGCATTGAATAACTACTTATTATATACAGATTTATTTTATAGTGCATATACTGTCAGACTCAATTCATGATTTGAGATGTTTTTTCTTTCTTTCCCTCCTTCCTTCATCCCTTTTCTTCTTTCTTAATGTCTGTTTCCAGGCTTAGCTCGCTAGGGAGGAGAGGGGAAGGGACAAATTCGGAAATCAAGGTGATGTAACACATAAGCTGTTGTCTTTCTTATGAAATAGTATTGGAATTGGAGTGCGAGTGAATCTCCTGCCTTCCTTCCAACTCCTTACTAATAGATTCATGGCAACAAAGGTACTTCCCATCCCTGAAGCTCACTTTCCTCACCTATGAAATGGAAAGAAGCAATGCGGCACAGCAGAAAGGAAGACATGGGTTCAAGTGCAACCTCAAACGCACTTGGCTTTGTTGCATGGCCCTGAATCTCTCAGTGTCCCTCAGCAACTATCTTAGTATATCAGTTGCAGAATGGTTACTGACTTGCTTGAATAGAAAATTCTCTACTTGAGTGAGATCACAACAAAAACAGGTACCCCTACCATCTGCCTTATAGGCATCTCCATGTGAAGCTCCAAGAAGAAAGTCAATATTAAATGTCTGCTTTTGTAAATTATAAGGTTCCTTCTTGGTGGTGATCAAAACCTTAAAATTACATTTAAACAATATTATAAAAATATAGCAAGTGCCCAGAAAAGTTCTAATGTATCTGATCCATACCAACTATTGTCTTCAATTCCAGAAGAGTATCTTTCACATTGAAGGATGTTCCCTAGACAACAATTCTGTATATGGCTGAAAAGAGATCTATACAAAGTTAAGAGAGGCCTTTTGGGGTCTACTTACTGGAGATAAGGCATCAGCACCAGACAGGACCGCAGGAGGGGTCTCTTTTTCATTATCCTTCGTGTGAAGATGCTTTGCTGGTAGTTATCCTTGATGTTCAGAATGTACTGGTGATGCAGCATCGAGAATCGGACCTCCCGCAGGCCCCGGAAACTGCTTTCTTCGATCAGTCGGATAACAGACTGTTGAACAATAGACTGTTCAATTAGAAAACAAAATGGACCAGAGGAAAGCAAATTAATAAACAGTCAAAGCAAAGCAAAACACCAACTTCACCAGTTTTGTTCAATGCCAACAATGCTGCCAATGTCACAAGCTCTAGAGAGAAAGAGAGGAACATGGGTCTATAGATTTAATGCCAGAAAGACCTTCAGAACCTCTTTCAAATCTATCACTTGGCAAATGAGGAAATAGAGACTTGGAGAGATGAAATTTCTCATGTTCATACAGCTAATAAGAAGGCCTCTACTCCAACTACATCAATGCACTTGGTATCTCCTCAATGTAGATATCCCTTTCAATGATGCAGATTGCAACTCATCCAGTGTATCTGTCAAAAATCTGTTAAAATGGCACAGATGACAGAAAGACAGAAAGAGAGAGACAGAGAGAGACAGAGAGTGGCTTTCTCTGTTCGATGTGGCACGGCTTGTCTCACATTGCCATCCCATCCCAGATGTTAATACAAACTAAAGGTTTCAGGACTGTTCTCCTAGGACTGAGACCCTTAGGTTAACTAACTCTACTCTTAGCTGTGACTATTCACTAGCTGTGAACCTCTTTTTGTTTACGCTTCTTAGGGGAATTTCCATAAGAAGAATTAAAGATGGGTTGTGCAAAGTTTAAATAAATCAATTCAGCCACACATCCAAGAAGACTGCCAAAGGAAAAAATGAAAGGCCAGAAAATTCTCTGGAGAATACATTTTATAGTCATCTTCTCTGTATACTAGGTAGCTTCTAAAAGACCATCAATTATTTCACCTCATGATTCTGTCTTATGATTATTTACACCATTTTCTCTATTCCTTTTTAAAGAGGGAAGAGTCTAAAAACATACCCCTGTTTTGACTCTCTGGGTATGTATGTGAGTACACAAATGGAAAATAAATTTAAATCACTGAGAAAGGCCAAATTTTTCAAACGTGAAATGAATCGCCCGAAGTCAATTTCAAGGCTTTTAGACATGATTCGACATTCTCCACCAAACAAGAAGAGTTGACCAGCATCCTTCCCTTTATTTGCTTTGTGATTAATGAGCTGTCCTCAGTACCTTGGACTAAGGATGCATTCGAAGAGAGGCCAGAGTATGAAACAGGAATGATTGATTGGCCTGAACAACTCAATAAACATTTGCAAGGACATCTTCCTAGGGGACAGAGTGTGACTGTTCTCTCCTAGTCTCTCAACTGCTAACAGAATCACATGACCTCCTCCCCTGGGCCAGGTGTGGTCCTGAGATACTCCAATATACACTTTTTAGATTGAGAGTTGCTCCAAAGGGAGGGATGGGGCAATATTTATCATTTGGATTTTAAATTTAAACACATATAGACATACCAATTTCTTCTATCATTCTCTACTATAAATAATTGAGATCAATTTTTCCACTGGCTTTGACAAGTCTCTGAGGTTAGCATTTGGTTTTTGTCAAAACAAAAAGGGGGGGAATGTTATTTCTGATGATAGGAAAAAACAGGAATAAAAAGATTATGAACAAACATTGAGAAGGGTAAGTTTTCCATCTGGTGAGCCAGTCTAGCTTTTTTGTTTGTTTGTTTTCTTTTTGCTCTTTTTAATTAGCATAGCTATAACCCCAGATGCATCTTACTTATGAGATCTTGGATTTAGAAAGATCTCACTGGCTACTGAGTCAAACTTCATTTTACAGATGAGGAAATAGAGGAGCTTAAGTGACATTTAATGTCACACAGAGAGTAAGTAGGCTTTAGAAATAAGATTTGAACTCAGAACCTTCCATTATACTGTACTATTTCCCCAGCTATGATTAAAAATGGTGCCTGGTCATTACTGGGTTGAGACACAAGTGGGAGAAAATGCCCCAATACAATTTGGATGATTAACAATCAATAATACCTCAGGGTATTCACGCCAGCCAAAGTGATCTCTGCAGAAATACTTCCAGACCGTGTGGTAGTTGGAGTTGACATTGAAAGAAGAAGGTGTGGACAGTCTTCGAATTTGGTCAAATTCAGTTGTGTCATACACACTCATTGCATTCAAATCTGCCCAAAATTCATGTCCCCTAAAAAGAACAAGGAAATCAAAATTCAGTATATGCACAAAAACACATCTCAGCCCTAGCCCAAGTTAAAACCCTCTGAGGGATGCAGGAAGGGTCCTCAACAGAAATGAAGGAGGGGAAGACTTGTGTTCAAATATTGATAATCTATTATCAAAGCATGGACACCCATGTAATCTCCCATTTTTCTTCTCCTTCATAGGATCATAAGTTGAAAGCTGAATGGGATCTTAGAAGACATCTAGATCAATGCCCTTATTTTAAAGATAAGGAAACTGAGTTACAGAAGTTAAGTGACTTACCCAAGATCACACACACACACACACACACACACACACACACACACACACACAATGTCTGAGGTTGGACATATCTCAGATCTTCCTGTCTCCAAGCCCAGAGTTCTATCCACTGAACCACATTCCAAAGCTAAAACAAGCTTGACAGCAGAGATGATTTATTTTCTAATATTGCCTAATAAATGCTTGTTTTAATAGAGAGACGGTTAAATAGAGACTAAGCCTAGAATTAGGACCTGAGCTCAAATCTGTCCCAGACACTTACTTCACCTGATTGCCTCAGTTTCTCCCTATGTAAAATGAGTATAATAGTACCTACCTCCCAGAGTTGTGGATCAAAGAAGATGTTTTAATGTGCTTAGGATAGTTTACATACAGTAGGTAGTTAATAATTGCATTAGCATCATTCCTGATAAATATAACGCATTGTTAAAAATCATCTAGCACTCTTACTGTTTACTATGGGAAGCTAGAAAATGTTTACATTTTCTTGATGAATGGCAGAGAGTACTAGAGAGAGAACTAAGTAATTCTCACAAACTCTTCTGCAGCAACAATGAACAGTGGTGTTATCTTTTAAGCCATGGGAAGCAAAAGTGCTAGCAGGGTATGACAAAAAAAACCCATTGATTTCATTATTAGGGGACTAAGCTATGAGAATTATTAGAATTGTTTGGGATTCACAGTGCCACTTCAAAAACAGACCTTTACAGTCTCTGGAAGTTCATTAGAGAAAAAAAGAAAGAATGGAAGGAAGAAATAGAAAAGAGAGAGACAGAAAGAGAAAGAAAAAGAGAAAGGGAGAAAAGAAAAAAGAAAAAGGAAGAAAAGAAAAAGACTGAGAGAAAGAGAGAAAAAGAGAAAAGAAAAGAAAAGAAACAAAGGAAGGAAGGAAGAAAGAAAGGAAGAACTGAGAAAGAGAAAAGAAACAAACGAAGGAAGGAAGGAAGGAAGAAAGAAAGTAAGAGAAAGAAAGAAAGAAAGAGAAAGAAAGAAAGAAAGAAAGAAAGAAAGAAAGAAAGAAAGAAAGAAAGAAAGAAAGAAAGAAAAGAAAGAAATCCCCAAGACACAGAAACACTATATGAATCAGAGTCCTTTAGGAAATTCACACATCTGATTCATAAAGGGGAACCTGATTAAAACACTAACATTTGGGTTTTTTCTTTTTTTGTAATGGAACATTCTCTAAGTTTGGAAAACAAATGAATGTTCTTTTACATAAACAAATGTTAAATATCAGTTAAAAATGGCTTTTACTAGAGGCACGAGAGAAGGGAGGGGCAGTAGAACAATATAGAAAGTGCCCTAATTGGGGCAAGTTGGGTCAGAGTCCCAGTTCTCCAGAAATTCCCAACCTTTCCAGCCTCAGTTTCTGCATTGGTCAAGGGACAGATGAGAAGATGTCACAATGGTCTCTTTCAGTTTGAAATCTCAGGAATATTCTCTAATTATATGACATGTGAAATCCTGGAATCCTATTCCTTGTTAATGTTGGAAAAGCAATTCAATTTGCCAGAGGGAATCTTAAAATGGACCCTCCGAGCCCACAAGCTGACTTCTTTCCATCTGGCCAAAGGAGAAATGTTGGTATATAGGAAAATCCAGGTGTTTGGACAGATTGTTGCTATTAAGTAAATTGCTCCCTGCCTGTCATTCTGGGGCTTTGGAAGCGAGTCAAGCTGGGCCACTGAACTCCGGACAGAGCGAATGGGGTCACTGCTCGGATGACCACAAAAGACAGCTAGCTGGGCTCCCAAGTTCAAGGTACACTCTGTACCTCCGCTACACCCTGGGTCTGGTCGGATTGCAAATGCCCGTAATTCAGCTGTGATCCCCCTCTCAGAATGGGGAGGAGTCAACACAAACCCATGGGCCACATGGTACTGACCAGGAGGGTCTGTGCCGAGCAGCAGAGAAAAGAAGCAGCCTATTACCCTGTGGACAAGTCCTCAACTTTCTCCCACACTAAACTAATTAGCAGGGCCTGGATGAATGACTAGGATCCAGATGCTGTTTTAAAATTATCTGACATGTGCAATTTTGAAAATGGTGGGGGGTGGGGAGAGGAGGGAGCACAAGCCATTCTGCCCCAGTGAGATCACTCACTGTTGGAAAGCAGGGTGCCCTCCTTCCTCATCACGTGGGACTCCAAATATAACCAGTAACCACAACATGAACCTAGAAACTCTCACTTTTCAGGCGAACACTGAGAGGCAGAGTGACAGACAGAGAAAGATAAGAGAGAGAGAGAGAGAGAGAGAGAGCCAGAGAGACCCAGATGAGCAAACACACAGACAGAGGGATAGGGAGAAGGAGGAGGGGAAGAGGAAAAATGAAATCCCTCTTCCATACAAGGAGACCTAGAAAGACCTTAGAGGTCATCTGGTCCCAGATTCTCATTTTGCAGAGAAGGAAACTGAGGTTCAGAAAGAACAAGTGATTCAACTGGGAAGCGGCAGAGTTAGGGTCTGATCTGGCTTCTCTGCCGGACGGAACGAGTGGCCCCTGGAGCCTTGATGTCATCCTCTCTTCCCTACGTCCTCCCGAAGGCCATCCCAGTAGGATCTCCTGCCCTCTATCCTTGCTTGTATTGGGTCTAGATCAATGAGCAGGCGGCAAGGTTTCAAAGACATTTCATAGGCAAAGAGGTCCTTTTAATGATGCATCTGAACAGTTTCTGCAAACCCCCCACCACTAGGGTGACTAAAACTGGGCCATTGTGCATCTAAGTGGCAGAGGGAACAATGGGCTTCCTAGTACATACCTGCTGTTTAAAATGAGCCATGCCACAGAAAGCTGGCATTGCTCATCAGATGACACACTAAGATATCCCAGCTATTGTACCAGGCCAGGCAGCAGTCTGGATGGTTTCACTGGGGTACCTCAACATAGCGTCATGATCAAGTCTGAAGGGCCCTCAGACCAACTCTCTCACTTTGCAGGTGAAGAAATTGAGGTCAAGAACAGGGGTGTGGCCTGCCTGCGGGCACAGGGGTAGAATTTGAATCCATGTCCAGGGTGAGCAGCCCTTTAGCCTTAGCCATAACCACCCTCCGTTCCCAGATTTCAAACTGAAACATGCTTCCTCTTAATCTCTAGTTGATTTGCTTTCAATTATGAACAAATAATAAGGAATTCCATAAGGAGGTCATCAGAATTTCATCATATGTTAATAGGCAAGATCCATGCTTTTTCCCGGCTGTGCATTTCCTGTGCATTTGAAGTCATTCGTTTAATTGACAAGTATGCTCTGAGGCATTGGGGCTCTGGCTAGAGGGCGGGAAAAACCTTTGCATAATGAAACTATTACAAAATTAGTTTTCTCTGGTCACCATTCAAGTAATTGCTACTTGGAGGGGGGATATTTCCTGTATCTGAATTTGCATGAGAACACCAGTGAGCCCCTATTCCTAGGTTGCTCACAGGTCAGTCCCTTAGGTAAAAGGTAAAAGTCATCATTCACTACAATAGAATGCTGCTGAGATGGGTGGGTAGCCTGATCTGACGTTCAATCTGCTTTTTTAAGAGTCTTCGGAGACAGATCCAACATTGGAAAACATTAGTTTTCTTTTTTTAAAGATTCCTCTTGGGTTTCTTTTGAACAGGACATGTGTTAGAAAGAAGTCAATACTGACAATTTTTTTCTGTTGGAGACACAGAAATGGTTCCAAATAAATGGCCCCAGAAGACCAGAATACCCCTCCACCCCTTTTCCCCAATAGTTTTATCAAATCATTAGTTGAATTGATTAAAAGGCATTTCCCATGTACCTATTCATCAATGTCCAAGAAGTGGAAAACATAGCTCAACAGAGAGGAATGGATTCAGTTTGGAAATGATAACTGTGTTGAATCCATATGATATCACTCAATGAAATACCGCAGAGCGAGGAAGGGGAAGGGCCTAGGCTAGCCAAGGCAAACCAGATGAAGATCCAGGAATGGGTGTGGCCATATAGATAAGAGAAGGTCCAGGAGAGAGTACCGGCACAAACATGTGGAAGAGAACATCAAGGAGAAGAGGGTGATCATCCATGTCATGGATGAGGACTGAGAAAAGGTCACTGGATTTGGCCTTTAAAACTTTGGGTGGAATAACGGGGTCAGGAGCCAGATTGGAAGGTGAAGAAGAGAATGAGAGGTGGAGGAACCTAAACTATTGTAGAAGGTCTTCTCTAGGTTAGCCAAAAAAAAAAGGCAGAAGAAACAAGAAGCTGGCCAAGGTGGATAAGATTAGGCTAAACAATGAGTCCATCAATCAGTTTTTATCCATCACCTATTACATGTGAGACAAAGAGGCCAAAGACAATCTAGTCTCTGCCTTCAAGGACTACAATCTAATGGGAAAGCTGATATGCAAACAAATATACACAAACAAGCTACAGACATGGATGAATGGGTACTAATTAATAGAAAGAAGGTTCTAGAATTAAGGGGGATAAGGAAGTCTTGTTAAAAAAAAATGGGGCTTTAGGTGGGACTTAAAGGAAGCCAAGGAAATTGTTAAGTGGAGAGAGCATTAGAGAAAATGCCTAAGGACAAGGGATGGAGGGTCTTGTTTGGAGAATGGGTAGGAGGTCCATGTCACTGAAGTATGGCATCAGAAAGTAAGGAATAAGAGTAGAAGGGCAGGAAAGGGCTCATTTTGGCTTTGAAAACCAAATAAGTACTGTATATTTGTTCTTGGAGGCAAAAGGAAATCATCAGAGGCTGAAAACCAGACAGTGGGATGGTAAGATGTGAATTAATATCAAATTGATGTCAGTGGCAAGTCCGTTTTGGGATAGAGGACAAAGATGAGTGACACATGAGGAGTGGGAGGTTGCCCCCAGAACAGAATATGGAAGCTGCTGTAAAAATTAAGATGGCAAACAGTGCCTGGGTTTCCTTCTCTGTAAAAATGAAGGGGTGAATTAGTTGGCTTCCAAAATCCCTTTCAGCTCTAAATCTACATATCCAGAATGTGAAAAGAAAAAGACCAGGGACTCCAGGAATGAGTAAATTAATGAAACCCAAACTGGTTTCCCTAAGATGCAATACCTTTGTGAAAAATTTGAAAGAAATCAAGTTCAAGTCAGGGGTTGTGGGGTTATGCGAGTCACTTCACTGCTTCCAGAGGCTTCCTTTGGCAACACATACATGCACACACACACTCACACCATTATGAGACTGCAGACAAACTAACTGGGCTCCAACAAGAGAAGCCATCCTCGTGGCTTAGGTGCTCTCCTGGTGCTCTCCCCCTGCTCTCCCCCTGCTCTCCTCCTACCCTGCACATATCTTGACAAACTAATTAAGTCTGACATTCTCCAGCATATTTCATCAATGTCTTGTGCACCAACACCCACACTGATTCAGCAAATATGCCCCCCCGCATGATTATGATTCCTTTGTGTGTCTCCATAACCACAGGCACCTACAAGCCCAGAAAGAAGAAAAAGGAGACGTTGTGTGTGAGTGTGTTGGTGTAAGCACCCCAAAGTGTGTGGTGTTGGTGTGAATACCTCAAAGTAAATATTGTTGGTGTGAGCATCCCAAAGTAAATATTGTTGGTGTGAACAACGCAAGCATCCCAAAGTGCAGTGTTTGTTGGTGTGAGTATCCCAAAGTTAATAGTGTTGGTGTGAACACTCCAAGCTAAATAGTGTTGGTGTGGATACCCTCAAACGCATAGTATTGTTGTGAGCACCCCAAAACTTAATAATGTTGGTGTGAATACCAGAACAAATGAAAGGAAACAGGATACTATTGAGAAACTGGCTTCTAAGAACATGATCTCAGTCTGTGATAAATGACACTGTCTTTCCTAGGTTCAGTCCCCCCGCCCCTTTGGCCCCAGTTCAGAGAAGAGCTATTTCTGGACAGCTTCATGATTTAGAAATCATCTAAAATAATGGAGGAGAAAAAATGGGAAAAAGTCTGGTGACAATCAAAGTAGATAACATTTGTTTCCAACAGGGCTTAAGAAAAAATTCACTTGATACTTACAGACCGTTTTTTATAACTTTGATTTATGTTTAGGTAAACTGAGCCAAGGTAATTAAGACTCTGAAGAAGTGGCAACACTTACATAACTGTCACAGATAAGAAAGAAAAGAAGGATTGTTAAATCCTATTTTTTTAAGAAGGATGCTGAATTCTTAGGGAGGGACTCAGTCATCAGGGATCAATAGAAGAAAGCCTTTGGTGCTCTAAGCTGCTCAGCCAAATCAACCAATAAACATTTATTAAGCTCCTACTGTGTGAGAGGCTATGTGCTAGATAACAGAGATAGAAAGTCAAAGCATGAAACCTCCACAACTCTTGGGGAGACAGCCTCAACAGAAGTATGTGGATGAGGAATAATACAAATGATGTGCAATTTGGTTGGGAAAGGTACTGGGGGTATCAAGTATTCAATAATCATTTAAGGGTTCACACTGTGCCACCAGTGCTACAAGGACAACATCAGATTGGGAAGTTTCCCTATGACAAAGTCACGGGGACATAGATTTTGAGTAGGAAGTGACCTTGGAAGTCAGTGAGTCCGCCACCTTCATTTTTCAAAGGAAGGAACTGAGTCAAATTCAAGGTTTTAAATTAAGGAGAAAAATGAGGCAGAATTTCTTTGGATTTGAAGGGGTGTGGGGGGCTGTGTGTTGAAAAAAGAAAATATCCAGTACCATTTTGTCACAATTCCACCCTTTAGACCAGGGATTCCTTTGGCCATCTGATGAATTCTGGGGACCCTTTTTTGGAATAATGTTTTATATTTATAAAATAAAATCCATAGTATTATAAGAAAAATCAATTACAATAGAATACATTTATCTAGATCTCTATCTAAATCTACATATAAACATAGAGACCTATATATTTTGGATACACACACATGCACACATACATCCACACATATGTGCACACAGACACACACACACATCCCTAAATTTTGTGGATTGGAGGTCTACCCTAGGGAGGATGGGGAGGGGAGATAACAGCCATGCCCAGGCTTTGCTTCACAGGGAAAGGAGAGGACAAAAGGTAACGCATCTGTTTGAAGTACAGGCCCTCCTGTTGTAAACTGCAGATAAGGAGGATGACTGGAAACAGAGTTCTGGCAATATTTCTCAGGCACACCAAACAAAACAGCTGGCTCCTGGTGGCACCTTGGGTGCTCCACACTACGCTCCTCTGGCAGCCCGGGTTGTCCGGGACATGCGGTAGGCCCTAGAACATCCCAGCCCGATGGGGATTAACACGGCAGCCCGAACCCCCGAGGTACGTGGAAAGCCCACGTCCTTGTTTGTTCACGTGTGGGGGACCGCGGCCTTGCCTCACTTCCTGTCTTAGAAGAAACAGTGTTTTCCAGGTCTTTGGCGACCCATAACATTTCTGTGAATAGTCTCAACTTGGAGAGGACACGGCTGGGGAGTGGGGTGAAACACTGGGTATTCGAGGAAATCTATGCTGGTTTCAAAATTCTTATACAAGAAAGTTCTACCCTGAAGCCACTCTATTCCTGGGGGGGGGGGGTTGGGAGGCGTGAGTTGGCTTTAGGGTGAAATTAGGCCAATGGTTCACCTGTCAGAGACCTCTGGATCCGTGGTTCACGGGTCACAGAAAGGGCTTAGCAGCTGCCTTAAGATCGATCGAGGCAGGATTTGATTTTGGTCCCCCAGCTGTTTAGAATGAAGACTTGACCCCAGGTCTGCCTGTCTCTCTCCTGGCCTGTACAATTTTAAAACATCTGGATAATGAGCGAAAAGTAAACGAGTCACGAGGTTCCTTGATAACCAGGAGATGGATAGGCTGATAGTGGACACACATTTCCCCTCCCCTCTACCCCCACCCCCCAAACGAGGTGTCTTTGTTAAGACTCAGGTTATCCTGACTAGATGGGACAAGAAAACAACCCTATAGATCAGAGAATTATAGGAATGTGACATGGTTTAGAGACTTAAACTTGGGGGCGGCTAGGTGGTGTAATGGATAAAGCACCCGCCCTGGAGTCAGGAGGACCTGGGTTCAAATCCAGTCTCAGACACTTAATAATTACCTAGCTGTGTGGTCTTGGGCAAGTTACTTAACCCCATTGCCTTGCGAAAACATAAAGAGAGAGAGAGAGAGAGAGAGAGAGAGAGAGAGAGACTGAGACTTAACTTGGGAATGGAAGAGATCCCTGGGCTTGCAATTAAGAAGACCTGGATTCAAATTCTGCTTCAGGTGCTAGCTATATGATCCTAGCTCAGTATCCCCTTTTCCTCAATATAAACCAAGGGGTTTAAATCTGAGGCCTTTTAAGGTCCTTTCAAGTATAAACTCTCTGATCCAACCCCAAGACAAATGTGAAGCAGTATGAAATCAATATATAATTAAAAGAGAGGCCAGCTTTGGAGTCAAGATCTTGCCTTGAACTTGGGTTCAAATCTTGCCTCAGAGGCAGTCTCTATCATAGCCAGTAAGTGCATATGACAGATGGAGGAGTCCAAGGTTCTAGGCGTGATAAAATGGATTTCACTGTTTATGCAGTGAGTTTAGACGATGAATGGCTTTTAGATTTTTATCATTTGTCTTTTTGTGAAGTTTTTTTAAACAAATTTTAGTAAACATGAAGTGCCTACTCTGTGTTAGGCCCTGAGATAAGCTCTGGGGTTGCAAAAAGAACCCAAGACTCTGTTCAAGGGGTTTTCTCTTCCTACCTCTAAACTACACACACACACACACACACACACACACACACACACACACACACACACAACTAGTCAAAAAATGTACTGTTCTAATAGAGCAAATAACATACATTTACACAAATACTGTATGTGTTAAGCCCTTTTCAATTATTAGCTCAGTGATCCTCAAAACAACAATGGGAGGGGAAGGAAGTGTTATTTCCCCCTTTTTTACACAGAAGAGGAAACCGAGGCAAACAGAAGTGAAGTGACTCGCTTAGAAGCAAACGCATAGAAAGTGGCTGAGGCTGGATTTGAACTCAGATTTTCCTGACTCCAGGTCCAGCTCCCATATGAATAAATAAATATGTATTAGATGTGAATGTGGACAGAAAATGGAATGTCTTATATTTCCTTAAATAAGCATCTGTCGATGCACTCAACTAAGCACAGATCAACACCTCTATGTGGCTAGATTCAAGCTTAGGCAGCACTTTTACTCCCCTGGAATCCTCCTAGAGAGTGATTCCTTTTGAGGCTCATGGGGCAAGAGTTAAAGGAAAAAAACCTTTGTGGCACCGGCAGATTCCAGTCACTGCGTGACCAAAAGATTTGCTTTGTCAAAACCACTCGATCAAAGTAAAGAAGCCCAAAGAGCTTTCCTACTGCTGATCTGGGGAATTTTGTGCATTAAAAATCCTTCTGGGGCGGCTAGGTGGCACAGTGGATAGAGCATTGGTTGGAGTCAGGAGGACCTGAGTTCAAATCTGACTTCAGACACTTAATAAATCACCTAGCTGTGTGGCCTTGGGCAAGCCACTTAACCCCATTGCCTTGCAAAAGCCTAAAAAAAAAAAATCCTCCTTACAAACCAGGTGGAGCCCACTGGACTTGAATAGGTACCTCTGTATCAATCAGTATCTATCAATCAGTATGAATTAGGTGTTTAGGACATATCAAGTACAAAGATAAGGGTCCAACATTATTTCAGGGGAATTAATGAGTAATTATTTGCCAAAGAAAGAGCTAAGCAGAAAAGCTAAGACAATCTCTGTCCTCTAATAGGACAGTAGTATTTGTTTTTGAAAGTTATGATGTGAAAAAGAAAGCATAGGAAAGGAGGCTGATACATTTTTTTCCTAGGAGAAATGGCAGAACTGATTTGATTTATGATTCCAGAACAGTCACACTCAAAAGTGTGTATATATCTCTATCTCTTATATATGTATGTATTAGTAAAGGCACTAATTTATGGAGATGTCTGTCCATGTCACTCCCCTGCTCAAAAAGTTCCAGTGGCTTCCCAGGACAAAGAGAATTTCCTCAGTTCTGTATTTAAAACCTTTAACAACTGGGTTACCTTTCCAGGCAAATATATAATCACTCCCTTTCATCTAATCTATGATCCAAGTCATTCTTCTCTGTTCTCAGACTCAATATCCCATTTCTCCGCTCCGTGTCTTTGCCTGGGCCGTGTCTTCCTTTACTTCAGCCTCCTGGCATCCCTGACCCCCTTCAAAGCCCAATCCAATCTCACCTACAAGAGGGTCTGGAATCCCCCAGCCCTCTATACTAATCTGTCTTCTGCACCAACAGAAGGTCAGCTCCCTGAAGGCAGGATTTGTTCTACTTTTGGCTGGTTCCCCCGCACCTAGGACCGCTTGCAGATTAACAGAAGGCTGCCAAGAAGCTCAGTTTCAAAGCGTCTGCCAGTTTGGAGCTTTTCTGGTTGATTCAGCAGGACCTGTTTTGACTCTCACAGACGAGGGTAACTATAATAAATGAGACTCGTGGACCCACTGTGGCCTCAACAGGAAGCGAAACTTTGATTCGACCGGAACAGCTGGGACACCAAAGCACGGAGGATGCCTTTCGTGAAAGGTCTCATCTCCTCCTAGCCACTTCTTTCCACTGCAGATGCCAATTCTAGCTAGGCAGCTAAATACAACTCCTTCCTTGGGAAGACGAAGAGACGGACGTCATTCCCGGGTGCTGTGCTGACATCAAACAGGCAACAGATGTCGGGACCCATCAGGTGGGGTGAAACTCGATTAATTCAGATCTTCTGCTCACTTGGATCAAGGGCTGGGGCACCTGCCCTCCGCTGGCTAAAAATAACCATTTATAACTAATCCAAAGTTTATTTTCTTCTAAGGACTCTACGAGTCAGCAGATCCGAGTAGTGGATCGATATAGAAGGAATGTGGTGCTCAGCGAGATGATTTGTCCTAGTCACACAGAATAAGCATTAGAAGGAGGATCTGAACCCAGAGCTCAGAGCATGGATGCAATCTTTTCTCTCCTTACCCCACCTTCCCCATAGTTCCTAGTAGCAGAATATGGTTAATATATAAAGCACATAGATATTCTATTCTCCATCCAGGGCCCTTTGGTGTATGTGTTGAGGGACAAGTGTTCCCCCAAATTGAGACTTACAAACAAACCACTATTGTTTTAGATTGGGAACACACATGTCCAAACAATATTTTGTTTCTAGATAAGAAAAAGTATTCTGTAGGACTCACTTGTATCAACTGGCTAAAAAAAAAAATGGTCCAAATTAAGGTACGGTAACAAACTAATGATAGAATATTCCGCACATATTTGGTCGCTTAGCAACGGGGAGTTTAAATGACTCCTAACGCTGGAAGGAAAGAGATCACACCAGCCTGGGTTTGCTTTCATCTCTTCAGGCCAGAATCTTTTATGGTGCAGGGAGGGAGGACGAGAAGGGGAACTGTTATTTGGATTCCCTCGCTGCCTAGAAGTGAAAGAAAGAAGACAGGTGACGAGAGCGGGTGACCACAGCAGGAAGTGATCTGGAGGAGCCGGGGCTCTCTGGCCTGCCCTTGTCTGGATCTGGGGCGGCCTCTTCTCTCAAAGTGCCCACTCTGCATTTCTGTGGTGGGCACAGAGCACCCGGGCCTTGTTCCTCTGCACTGAAGCTCAGACTTTAGGCCTCGCTCCTCCCTGCCCCCAGGATTCCAAAGAGAGAGAGAGAGAAAGGAAAAACAAACCATCCCAGCACCTTGACTTTTGCAGAATGCCACCAAAAAGGAGGAGAATGGTCCCAGGTGGGTAAATAGGCATTGCCCACTACCAAAGCTCGCTCTCTTGTTTCACTGAAGGGACCTTTTATTGGAAAACAAATTTTTTCAGAAACCGAACTCGAAACAAGAATATTTCAAAATTTGCTACTATTATGGGAAGTTCACTGTCTCGTTCCACAACCATCCGGAAGTCCCTTCTCATGCTTAGAAAGGCCCACAATACATACGCCTGAATGAAGAAAGGCACTGTTTGTCCAAAGAAGCAGCAGGTGGGGCTTTTCGACTTCCCCTCGCACAATGTTCACTAACTGCAGTGAGCTCGTGAGTCACTGGTTACTGGAGAGAGGGGGAAAAAAATCACCCCCTGTTCTCCTAAAGATGGATCTTTTCTTCACAGTAACCATCCTACCTGGTGCCAATTCTTTAGCCATCCGATGGGGAGACAAGCAGAAAAAAGAATGAACCTACAGCCACCCCGAGCACAATGCTGGTGGGGAACAGAAACAGGCCCCTCCTCTCTGCACTTGTCCTAGCAACAACCATCAGAAGCGATGAGTTTCATCAGAAATCATTAGAGATCCCCACCAAAGAGCGTTGCTCCGAGACGTGGTGAACTTTAGAGTCGGCTCATTCCTTTGTGGAGTGGCAAAGTACAGTATGACAAGTGATCACGACCTCTTACCTAACAGAGACTAGGAAGAACCTGGCTTTGGCTTCAGTGACACAGAGTAATTCGTGCTATTATTTTGGATGAACTCTTACCTACCCATACTTCGACATTCAAAGTCTTCTCATGTGTGGAACTCCATCCACCCAAGGTTACTTCTTGTCTAAAGTACTGAGAAAACATTGTACCACTCATTCCACTCTCAACTCCTTTCAATTAAATCTCATTCTCCTTGACCCCTCATTATCTTTTAACACCATTAACAATCCTCTTCAGCCTAGATTCTCTCTTCCGTCATATTTGATGATACTTCTAACCTCATTCCTTTCTCCTCCTTAGCCTAAAAACATCCCCCCATGCCTTCTCATTTTGAGCTCCCTTTTATACATTGTCTCTCTCCCCTACCTCCCACTATTAGAATGTGAGCTCCTCCAGGACAGGGACTAGGTTTAGCACCCAGTATGTCTTAAAGATCTTTTGAGTGATCAATTGATTGATTCCCAGGACTTAATAAATATGGTTAACTGACTATTTTCTTTCTATCTATTGGCTTTGAAAGTCCTTACTGGATCAAAGCATCTCCTGCCCTTTAGCTCTAGGCTCTAACTATGCCTACAAGCTTCCTTTCTCTGCATTTAGACTCTAGGAATTTCCAGGGATTCAATTCTCAACTCAACAATTTCCAAATATCACTATCATCCCTAATTCGCTCTCTCTCTCATGCTCCAACCTTGCATTGCCATCTCAACCAAACTCCCACCTTCCAAAGAGAACCCTCCACATTTCCCACCCCCCAAGTTTCCTACTCCTTCCAAGGTTTCTAGCTTTACTGGGGGCAGCATCACCCTTCCAAGTTACCCAGTTCATAACCTTGACTTTTTTTTTAGGCTTCTTCACTTTTTAAAAAAATTCTGACTTTAACTCCAGACACCATGATCCTTTTCCTTTATTGCCAAAGGAGATGATGATACAGAAAACCGATTTGTGGACTTGCCTTTCTTCTCAATATCTAAATTCAGCACCTAACTTTCAAAGCTGCAATGATTGCCTGAGATTCCTTTGCAGCCCTCTTCTTCTTCCAGAAATCTCTTTTTTTCTAAAATTGAGAACCTTATCTCTAGCCTCTCTCCCTCTCAACTTCCCTTCCCACTGGAAAAAAGAAAAACAACAAAACTCTAGCAATAAACAGGCAAAATCAAGCAAATTCCCAAGATGGTCATAATTGACTGTGTTTTGAGTCTATGCTTCACCATCAACATCTTTGACTCTTTTCCCCCTCCCTCACAACTCACACCTCCTTAGAGGTACCCCTTTCCCCCACGACCATCATCCACAGTACCCCCTCCCCAGGCCATATGCATTCTTCCTCTCTCGAGGCTCTCTGATCCACTGTCCACACAGCTGCCAACACAATCTTCCTATTCCCTTGCTCAGAAACTTTCCAGGACTCTTCGGATCAACCGCAGGTGCCTCACTTGGACCTGAGGGTCTTCCCTCTAACACTCTGCTCCACCCTATCTTTCACCCTTTATCACTAGAGCTTTCCCCTTTAATGCAGGCTACAATCCATCCCCACCCAAGGACTCTATGTTCTCTGACCTCCACATTCCATCTGCCTCCTCCATACATTCACCAGCCTTCCCCCATGCATTCATTCCCCCTCTTAATGTCCACTTCTCAGAATCCTTCAAATACCTTCTTTCTGGGGCCACCTCCTTTGAAAAAAGACATTCCCAAATCCTCCTGATTGGAAATGCTCTCCTTTATTTAGTGCACATAAAGTATGGTGTTATGGATACAGAGCCTGCCTAGGAACCAAAGAAGAGCTGGATTCAAGTCCTACCTGTCTTGCAACCAGGCTGGGTGACCCTGGGCAAATCATTCACCCCTTCCTGTTGCTGGCAATAGTCCAAAGTGGTTAAGTTTCATAGAAAGGTCTGCCCTGAACAGGTACATCCAGTTTCTCCATCCATAAGAATGTACCAATGAAATCCCACATTCATTCCTCTTTCTGTACTAGTGAAGACTTCCTGAGATGGGAATTGTTAGGTTGTTATCCATGTCATTAGCCTCTGCCATATGATAGATAATAAATATTGATAGAATTAAAATTAGTCGATGGGGGCGGCTAGGTGGCGCAGTAGATAGAATACCAGCCCTGAAGTTAGGAGGACCTCACTTCAAATCCACCCTCAGACCTCAGTACTTACTTGGCTGTATGACCTTGGGCAAGTCATTTAACCCCACTGCCTTGCCAAAAAAAAAAGGAAAAGAAGGAAATTAGTAAAATTACTGAGATGATCTTTTTCAGTTATGATTATTAAAAATGTTCTCACTCCCTGGCCAACCTCAAGAGAGGGATCCCCACGCTGCATTTGGACAACACATGGCTATGGGGCTGATAGCTACAGAGGAGCAGCCAATAGGGCTTCTGTTTCCCTGGCATAACTTGTGAGAACCCAAGGTCACTGGGATGCCACAGAAAGGCACAAGAGGAGGGCTTTGTGGGACAATTTACCCACAACAAAGCAACCCCCCTCCGAGCTTCTCTAATGACAATCTGCTGCCCTTTCCAACCTCTAGACAACAGAGCGCCAATGCATCTAGAACCGCTCAATAACCCAGAAGAAACCTGGGACTGACTCATTCTCCATTTTACCTCCAAGAACACCAGGAACAAGCTGACCTCTCAACTTGGAGCCAGGTGACAGCTGCTTCTTCCAAAACCTCACATTTACTTACTTATTGATGGGGGGAATAAAAAGGGAATGAAGGAAAGATTGCCGCTGATTCTCCTGACAGCTCTGCACAAGGCCAAGGAACTTCTCTGGATGAGTGGAGATAGAAGCCAATTAGTTGGATTTCATATGTAAATAGCAGTACAAAGAGGTACAAAGAATAAATTCATTGGAGTGCATTATTCTTCAGCACCAGGCGGCCCATTTGGAAAGTCACTTCATGAACATCTTGCTTACAGAGGCTCCCTCTTCTCTCTCTTTCTTTCCAGCAAGGGATTTTTAAAAATAAATTCAAATCCATCCAGCTGTATATATTCAAGAAACACGGAAAAGTCACCAGGCCTCGTGAGTGAGTTTCAGCTGTTGGCTCCTCTGCAGTGTTATCAATAACACATAATGAGTTATCTCCTACACTGCCACAGCTGTGCCGACCACAGAGCTAACGATCTGGGCAAAGCAGAAGTGCTGCCAGGAGACTGTGGGGGATGGGAGGAGGTGGTGGTGGTGGGAGAAGGCAGGAAGCGTCCGCCAGCTTTTTCTCATCGATCAATGAACCAACCGATAAACATTTATTAAGCACCTACTGTTTGCCAGACACTATGCTAAGCTCTGAAGACCCAAAAGGCGGCAAAAGACAGTCCCTGACCTGGGGGAGCTTCCAATCTAATGGAAGAGAAAGGCTTCAAAGCAAGCTGTTATACAGGATCAATAAGAAATCATGATCAGAAGGAAGGCATTTCCTGGAGAAGGTGAGGGACTTGGCATTTCCTGTTTGCCCGTGAAGTCACATGAGCAGAAAAGGACTCACAGAAACGACTCAGGGGAGGGAAATTGCACAGAAACCGAGAATATGACAACACTCTGGGCTTAATCCTCCTGGCACCATCAACTCCCTTTTTTGTCAACAATGGATTGGCTTTTAAAGGAAGAAAAGAACCCTGGGCTTGGAGGAAGGGCCAAACAATACAACAGAATCTAGGTGTTTCCCTTTCTTCATGTCACATGTGGATCTGCTGGGAAAACTCCCAGGGGAAGGGGGAAGCTGCCTCCCTTGCTGAGTGGTCCCAAGTTCCAGAACATTCCAGCTCCCTTCAAACACAAGGCCATGGCCAAATGGGGGCTGAGATGTGAAAAACAGATCAGCACAGCCTCCACCAACAATCCCAATTATCCACAACAATACTCCCATGATTAGTGTTGGGCTTTTAAAAAACTGCTGAGTTCTGCCATCAAACTATTCCCTCCCACTGACAACCAGCCTTAGACCAGCAGAGAATCCCTTCTCTTAGTTCCCAAACAAAACATTCAGTTGTTTTTTTTTCCCTCTCCAAGAGCACAACCGGTCCCAATCTGGAAATACTCCAAGGCCTACCCTAGGTTCAAAAGGAAGTCTCAATGTCGGATCTGCAGAGGTTTGGGCCCACGGCTGGTGTCCAGTTGACGTTGGCATGAACGTCTACAGATGTACAAAAACCAACAGAAGAGAAAGCCCGTTGCAAAGCCTACTATCTCATCCGCCAGGCTGAAGGCCAAATTGGAAAAAAAAAGGGAAGAACCCCAACTCTTCCATTTAAAACAAACCAGTTCAATCAGCAGGCACTAAATTTTTGTTGAAAACGTGCTCATAGAATCATAGAATCAAAGCCGAGGAAAGGAGCTTGGGCTCCCATCCAGTTCGACCTTGTCATCTGATTTTATCCTTAGGAATAAAATTAACACACTGCACGTCTTTTGGGGTTAAATAATATCTTACAGGGAGACCAACTGGGAAAATGAGATGGTAGGAAATTCCATCTGCATAATCTGAACTGGTTAATTTTCCACAGGCTTAACCCAGAAGAGCCTGGCCTCCATCCTTTTCTCTGCCAGGGGCCCAGAAGGATGAACTTTCTTGAAATTCCAAACAATGAAGATATTATGGATACTGAGTCTGGTAGCCGCTTGGTTACCAGGCCACAGCAAGTGCAGCAACCAAGGAACACAAACAGCCTCCACCCATTGGTTAGCCCTGCGGCTGGACTCCGACTTGGCCCTTGCCCAGCCACTAGACAAAGTGCTGAGAAGGGCTGCTTCCTGGTTCTATGCAATCTGTATAGATAGACTAGCTTTACAAGCCTGACCACAAGAGATTAATAAGCCTTAGCCAAATAATGTGGTAACCATGTGAACTGGGCCGCTCCGGCTTGTTTGCCAATCTCTGGGCAATGCCGTTATCTGCATCTTGTTGCTAGGAAACCCAACATCGCTTGGGAATACAAGGAAAGGCAGGTTGCATTGGCCACAGGTCGATCCCATGGACGATTTGCTTGGGAAGGCGGGTTCCCTCTCCGAGGTCCTGGGAGGGTTCACCCTGTGAACTTTAGGCCACATCCACCCATTCAATCATCATGAATAATATCACTACCGCCAATATGATCACTGATATCATTATTATATTAAAATTGACAACAGCAACAATAAATATTCAAATTCTGCTTAGAAAAGACTTTTTTTTACCCCTAATCATGACTTATGGCAAAACCTCCCTCTCTGAACACCCGTACCTGCTCAATCACTTTGAGCATTGGAAACCTACTGGAAAGGGCAGCTAGGTAGTTCAGTGAATAGCGTACCAGCCTTGGAGTAAGGAGGACCTGAGTTCAAATCCAGCCTCAGATACTTAATGATCACTGTGTGACCTTGGACAAGTCACTTAAATCCATTGCCTTGCTAAAAAAAAAAAAAAGAAAGCAAGCTCCTGGCACACTAAGTGACTTGCCCAAGATCACATAGCTAGTACAGGACACAGACCCAAGTCTTCTTGGCAATCAGATCAGCATTATATTCTCCCTGACAGGCAGATACACCCACAACACCACTCTCTATGACATATATGTGCATACAGATAAAGATAAATACACACAAATACACACATACACATAGTTCTATAGAAATCCAAATGAAGATGTTTGCTGCATGAGTGGATAATACACATACTGCTCATTAAAACTATTTTTAAAAGCCAGCACCCACTGAGACAGCTTTGTAACTAACTCCCTCGGAGCGGCTCAAAGGTCAGCTTCTGTACTTTAGTCCAGAACAGTCTTTAAGAAAGAATAAAAACACGGACTGCCCCATGACCTCAGACTAGGTTCCTGCATTTTTCTGGGATCAAACTGTTTCTCTTCTTCTCTCACTTTGCTCATGGTAACAGAATGTAATGTGTCTGACAATGACCTTGATAAGTTTCTTCCTGGCTAGTTTAAATAGATAGAAACTCAATGTCCTAAGATGCTGCAAGTATTCATCAGCCTGGAAATGTCCTTCACCAGGGTGATGGGGGGAGGTTCTGGCCCAATTTCCCAAACTGGAGATGGAAGGATTAAAGAGGCTGGAAAGATTGGGTGGTTTGTTTTTTTTTTAATTAATCACCGTGGTCACACCAATTTAGAACTGCTGGCTCAAGTGTACCCTGGTAGAATTTGGAAAATAAAGCTGTTTGCCACAGAGGGCTTAGAGAAAAACAAAGGGGGAAAAAAAGGAAGTGATTTTTCTCCCTCCTTGTACTGCCTTCATCACAGGAAAAATCATAAGATCCCCAGAAAAATCCTGATTATCCCAACAAAAGAGAACTATGCCACAAGATACTTAGAAAAATGAGGAATTTCAGTTTAGTTATACTTCTGACACAGTCTAACTTCCATCTCAAGGTGGCCTCAGGTAAAGTCCCCATGCCTCCATGTTTCCTCCCCTTTTCATTTAAAATCACAAAATACCATCTCTTAATGCTCATGGATCAGTGATGAGCTGAATGATGACAAGCTGATAGCAGTAAGTGATTTCTCATCTTTCAATCAGCCTTGGTACTCGACTTCATCACTGCCCCTGAGACTGAAGAGTAGAGCCCTGAATTCCAGACCCTCAGTTGAAGGGGGGATGCTAAGCCCAGGCAGCACCTTATTTCTCACCTGGAGGAGACACTGCTTTGGGACCATGCTACCTAGTTGGATATTTTACTCTCTCCACCCCACCCCCACCTGGTTAAATTGTGAGATCCTGGAGAGTAGAGATACTTTTTTCTTTTTTCCAGTGCTTAGCAGGGTGTCTAACATGTAATGGGTGTTGAATAATGCTTTATAGGGGGTAGTTAGGTAATAGTCTGGGTAGAGTCCCAGTCCCACAGTCAAAAAGATTGTCTTTCTGAGTTCAAAACTAATCCCAGACATTTACTAGCTGCATGATCCTGGGCAAGTCACTTGACCTTGTTTGCCTCAATTTCCCCATTTTGCCCAGAAAACCCCAAATGGGGTCAGAAAGAGTTGGACATGACCAAAAAAGGATTGATCCTCTCCTCCCCTCCCCTCCCCAAGATAAGATAAGCATCTCCTTCCTTTCAGTAAAAGATTGAACTATTCAGAACATAATATTACCAGATGAAATCACCCAGTGAGCTGGCTTAACTACTTTTCTTTGTTAGACCAGATTTCTCTGATATACCTACGGCTTAGGGTGATTAACCTGAGGTCCCGGAACCTAATTAGTTAATCTTTGTTGTTGTTGGGTTTTTTTTGTTAACACAATTTCCATATAATTGGTTTCCTGGGTCATCCTATGCTCTTTGTTTTATGAATTTAAAAAGATGATGCTCTTTCTTCAGGGATAGAAAAGTTCACTACCAATACAAATGAGCAACTCTTTTGCAACTGATAGCCCTAGAGATTGCCAGGAATTATGTAAATGTCTTAAGTTATTCATTTAACCATATCCTTGCATTTTCAGTTTGGTTTTGTTGTTTTGGGGGGGTACTTTCTCCTCTGTCTCACTATATTTCTTGCCCTCCCCTCCATATTAGTAAAAATTTCTGTTTAAAAAAAAACAATCACCCAAATTTTTCAGAGAAGGGGTCCAGAGGCTTCACTAGCCTGAACATGAGATCCAAAACACACAAAAGATAAGAACACTGCTTCTTCCAGGGTCAGTCATTGGAACAAAGAGAGTTTATGCTGAAGTGAACAACACTGGACGACATGCTTTCAACATGCTAGTGACCAGCCCTAGACACCAGGACAACAGTGAGCAGCTGGGGGTAGGGAGCCCATTCAGTTTCCAGGAGCCACAGCCTCCTCTTTTGGCTTCAGCCCCCACTGTCCTGCCAGGTTATGACATCTGGAATTCCCACACTGCTTTCGTGGCTACTCCAGAAGGAGATGGCAGTCCCCCCAATTTCTAAGTCGTCTCAACTCTAAGACATGAACAGAATGCCAGCATGAACAATCCCTTCTTACTCAGATCTAAAGAAAAAGACCTCTCGAGCATACAACAGAATATTCTCAGTCCCTTAGCTTTGCACATACTGGCAAGCTTTTTGGTTTTTTAAATTTCATGGTCCTCTATAGTTTTTCTTTGTTTCAAAGGTCAATGGAATTAGGAGTTCCATGTCACATAAGAGTTCCCTAGATAGCACTGAAGGAACAAGACCATTTATCTAAAGCCTTGTGTAAGGAACCGGAACTTTCCCTAGAATGGGCAGAGAAGCATACCTTTTGACCTCATTAAATATTAAATGAGACTGCAGTTAAAATGCTACCTCTAGGCCAGAGGCTTTTAACTAGTGTTCCAAGTATTTATTTTCTTTTTAAAAAGACCTAATGACCATATCTCCATATAATTGGTTTCTTTTGTAATTCTTATTTATCTAAGTGGTCCAAGTTTTACCATGACATAAGTAAGGCTAAAGTGCATTAAATAATTATTGCAATGGTCAGGGGAAAAAAAAGCTTTATGGTAGCTCATGGAGAGAGAAAAATCCAAAGGACTTTGATTCTAAATTTTCTGGTGTCAGCAAGGTAGGAGCCCAGGGCTCTGTCTGAGAAAGAGGAAAAACAGCAAAAAAGGCTTGTGGCATAGTCTGAATTATTAGGACCGAGTCACAGCTCTGAACATATGGGTCTGGGTGTGAAAGTAATCCCAGTGTGTGCCAGAGTCATGAGGAGGGTGCTTTACTGCTCTAGGAAATCCCAATCTATAAAAGCCAAATACGTCCATCCAAAAAAGAGAGTAAAACAAACTGTTTCACCATTGGATTCTTTTAAGTAGCAAACTCTGAAAAGATTCCTCGGCCCACCAAACTCCATCCACACCCAGTTCAGGAAGAAACACCTTACATAAAATGTGTATTTGGCTTTTCCAAATGCTAAAGCCTAGATGACCTTGGTATGTAATGACTGTGAATGGCAATCAGAGGGAGAAGTCAGAATTGTTTAAACAATTCAGTTCCATTAAAAAGGAACAGCAGAAAATTCTAGAAAGAACAGTCTGCCCTCCTGGAGTAGAAAGGCCAGACAAAAGCTTCCTCCAAATATAGCAGTGGGCTCGAGGCCATTTCCTTACCTGTACTTCAGCCGGACTCTGTCATTGTCTGGATTGCAGAAGAGTCTTTCCAAGTGCTCCTGAGAATCATTGGTTACACTCTGCCACATCTGACTGGCCGTTCTCTTGACTTGCCAGTGGTAGGGCAAGACCGTGTGATGCTTTAAGCAGTCGCTGCCATAGACACAGCAGCCTTGTAAGAAGTCCATACAGATCTCGATCCCGTTCTCCTGGTGCGTGTGATACTGTAATTGGTTCAGCAGTTCAAATACCAGGTCGAGGGAAGCCTCGTCGCTCTTTCCCTTGGAAGAGGCCGGTATTCAACTTGGTGCTGGTGTTCAAGTTGTACTGGACGGCATAGCTGTCCTGCTGAAACAAACCAGGGAGGCAATCCATGGCCTTCTCGGTACAGTCAGGACTGACGGGGACATCGCTGGTGGCTGGGTGCAGGAGGGGATCCTGGAAAGGCCCCACCGTGGGATCGGGCACAGGTCCATTGGCAGCTTCTGTGGGGAAGCCGTGGTCTTGGGACGGGACCACCTGCTCCGTATCCTCGGAGGAAGGATCTGCTTCTGGTAGGGGTCTCCCAACATCTGGCCCTCCAGAGAGAAGAAGGTTCATATCACTGCCCACTGGTGGGCATGTGGAATTCATTCCCAATGTTTTTTTTCACAGTTGGTTGGCACAGACTACTCCCGCCATTCCCACTTGGGTTTATAGGCATGAAAACCCCATCAAGGGAGCCCGATTCTAGTAAGGTGTTTAATATGGGCCTCAAGGTTCTTAAAGTCCCTGTGCTAAGCCTCTTCTGAACTGGCTTTTTCTTGAAACAAGTCTTCACTGGACCAATCTTCTCAGAGAGTCTCATCTGGCAAGGAAATTCATCTGAAGGACAATGAGGCTGCACAATACACGCTGTGCCCGCCTCGGCTTCCATCTTTTATGAAATACAGAGAGTCGCCCTCTTCACTATGCAAAGATCAGACCAGAACCTAGGCAGGAAGAAAAACATACCAATTAGCATCCTCTATCCATCATTGATCTCAGCTCTCAGGTTACCTTTGCCATCAGCTGCCTTCGCTAGCAGATTCATTTGGGAACTGGTGACACACTGGATCCTACCAGGGACACTTAAAATAGCTATGTGACCCCAGGCAAATCCCTTCAGCTCTCTCAGCCTCACTGTCTTCATCTGAAAATTGAGGAGTCAAACCACCTCACTGGGTGGATATTACTAAGATCAAATGAGATAACATGAAAAGCACTTTGCAAACCACATAAAGACCAACGATTCTTGTCGCTGCACTGTTTGCAGGGATGGGCAGATTTGAATATATCATTAGGCTTTCCTTCTTTTTTTGTTTTTCATGTTTTGTTATAAGGAATGAATCTCTGGGGAGGATACATTAGGAAAGGAAGGTAATGTTAAAAAAAAGAGTATCTCCATAAAAATGTGAAGAGCTGGGGGACCATTCAAACACCCACTCATTCATTCACTCATTCATCCAGTGGGGCAGTTAGGGGGCACAGAGCACTGGCCCTGGAGTCAGGAGTTCAAATTCAGCCTCAGGCTTTTGACACTCATTCTCTATGGGGCCATGAGCAAGTTATTTCAGAGCCATCACCAGTCACCCTATGGCATCCCCATGTGGCCACTGGACCAGAGGACTCGGGGGAGAAAGGGAGGCTGGGGCCGGGTTCAGTATCCCCTGGCTCCCATCCGAGCCATGTGCTTGCCATGGCATCGCCGGCCTGATACCACGGACAAACATCATTTATTGGGCAAACGTTGTTGCCAGGCCAGGGAAGCGACTACACAGGGCTCCTGGGGAGCTCCAGGAGGTGCTCGGTCATCAACTCATCCAGTCCCTCTGCTTGGAGAAGCGCAAATTCCATTAGGCAGAAGGGACTAAGTAAATGCAGACGGGGGAGGACTGGAGGAGCCCCCGGCCCCCCAGGAGCCGGCGGGCTGTTCTGCAGGGCACAGGGGGAGGGGACAAGGGCTTCCTTCCCCGAAAATCGGGTTCTCTCGGGGAGAGTCCACGAAGGGCTTCTCTGAGGAGGGAGAACTCTGCCAGCTTCCCCACAATTCACGGTGGCCCCAAGGGCTCCCCCAGGGGACCCCCGGCCTTCCCTCGGCACCCCACGACCCCTGCGGGTCGCTCCGGATTTCAGAGCAGCCCGACAACGCAATTCGTTAACGTAGCTATGCGGGTGGCTGGGGGGGGGTCCCTTTCCAAAACATCGTTTGGAAGGAAGAGATCGGGCTGGCTCTGGGGCTGTTCATGAGGCAGCAACTTGCCGGGACACAAATAGGAGGTCCGGGTGCCCGGCCGGTGCCCCTGGGTGGCCCCCGGGTGCCCGGTGCCCCCGTCGGCTCCGAGCCTGGCCCCCGCAGCACCCCCGCAGGTCAAGCTCCCCCCCGGCTTTATCAGGGAAGGCAGCCGGGGAGCCCGGGCGCCCGGGAAGGGGGCCAGCCCGGCCCGGGCCCCGAAGGGGGCTGCCAAGTGGCCCCCGGCCAGCCCGGCCCCCGCCCCCCAGCAGCCCCAAGCAAGCCCCCTCCTCCCTCCCGCAGGGGCAGAGGGGCCTCACCCCGCGCCGCCTTTGTACCGGGCCCCTCTCCCCCCCCGGGCCCCGGGCCCCTCCCCCCCCGGGCCCCGGGCCCCTCTCCCCCCCGGGCCCCCTCTCCCCCCCCCCGGGCCCCGGGCCCCTCTCCCCCCCGGGCCCCTCTCCCCTCCCCCCCGGCCCCCCGGGCTGGCTCAGGCTCGGCGCATCCCCCCGGGGGCCGGGGCGCAGGGAGGAGCCCCGGAGCCCCGGGCCTGCACTGCCTCCTGCCGGCGGCGCGGCCCGGACCCCAAGGCGCCCCCCCGGGGGGTCCCCCGACCTCCGCCAGGGCGGAAGAGGCCGGTGGAAAAGGCCGGAGCCGGACCCCCGGGTCTCGGGGGGCAGGGCTGGGGGGAGGCAGAGACGGGGGGGCCCCGGGCTGCAGACCGCCAGCCGCCGCCCCGGGCCGCTCCCGCTCGGCCGGGCAAGGTCGGCGAGGGTGCCCCGCACGGGGTGCCCGCACGGGGTGCCCCCAGCCCAGGCTGGCCGAGCCAGGGGCCGGGGGAGCCCGCGGCGGGGGGCCCAGGCGACACCCCCCTGCCCCGCCTCGCGCCCCGCCCACAGAAAGCCACCCGAGGGGCCGCCTGGGGCGGGCGGGGGTCCCGGAGCCCCAGAAGGACCCCCGTCTTCGAGAGCAAAAACAAAGGACTCGGCCCCCCAATCCAAAGGATGGGTGCCGGGCGCGGGGGGGGGGCGGGGGCGGACGCCCTAAGTCTGCCCCCTCCCCGTTCCCCTCCACGGAAACAGCCCGCGGGCACCCCGGCGGGCCCAGGAGGGGGCCCCTCCCTGCCGGGACCCCCAAACTTTTTCATCTCTCCCCCCCTTCACGAGCCAGGAATCGGGGGAGAGCGGAGGCCCCCCCCCTTCTTCTGCCCTCCCCAGGAGGGTCCGGAGGAAGCAGGAGAGGCTGCCCGGGGGTGGGGGGCTGCTGCCCGGGGGTGGGGGGCTGCTGCCCGGGGGTGGGGGGGCTGCTGCCCGGGGGTGGGGGGCTGCAGCCCGGGGGGGGGGGCTGCAGCCCGGGGGGTGGGGGCCCGCCCCCTCCCTCCCCGCCCCCCCCGGCCCCGCCGCCTTCTTCCTTACCTGCAGCAGCAGCCGCGGAGGGCGACGGTCCGGCCCGGCCGTGCCAGGCGCTGCCGAGGCTGCCCCCGCGGAGGCCGGGGGCACCCCCCGCCCCCGAAGCCCCCGGGGCGCGCTGCTGGGGCTGCCCCGCTGCGAGGCCGCGCCGGCGGCAGCCTGGGCATCGAGGGGCGCTCCTGTGCTCAGCCCGGCCCCGCTCCGCCGGCTCCGCTCGGCTCGGTCCCGCTGTGCCTGGCCCCGCTGTGCCTGGCCCCGCTCAGCCCGGCTCCGCCCGGCTCGGCTCAGCCCGGTCCCCGCGGTGCCTGGCCCCGCTCCGCTCCGCCGGCTCCGCTCAGCCCGGCTCAGCCCGGCTCCGCTCCGCTCCGCCGGCTCGGCTCGGCTCGGCTCGGCTCGGTCCCTCTGTGCCTGGCCCCGCTCCCCGGCTCCGCTGCGCCGGCCCGCTCCGCCCGGCTCGGCTCCGCCCGGCTCGGCTCGGCCCGGCCCCGCTCCCCGGCCCCGCTCCCCCGGCCCCCGCTCCCCGGCCCCGCTCGGCCCCCCGCTCGGCCCCGCTCCCCGGCCCGCTCCGCCCGGCTCGGCTGCGCGCGGCTCTCTGGCCCCCGCGGCTTTAAAGCGTTTCCTGTAAGCCGGGCCCCCGGCCCCCTGAGCGCCGAGGCGGGGCCTGCGCGGGGCCCGCCCCCCGCCCGCCCGGGCCCGCCCCCACCCGCGTGTCTGCGTGTGTCTGTGTGCGTGCGTGTCTGTGTGCATCTGTGGCCCAGCGTGTGCGTGTGCTGGTGTGTGTGCGTGTGTGTGTGTGTAGCTGTGTGCATGTGTCTGTGTTCACGGGGGCGCGTGCGTGTGTGAGCATGTGTGTGCTCCTGGAGGAACTCAGGCGGGGCCCCGCGTGTGCACGCGTGTGCACGGGTGGACGCAAGCCGGTGCGTTCCTGTGTGCGTGGGGCTGCGGGTGCATGGAGGATTCCGCGCGGGGGCGCGGGGCTGCGTGTGCGCTCGTGCCTACGTGCATGCGTGTGAGTGTGCATGCGTGCGTGTGAGTGTGCGTGCTGGGGATGTGTGGGGGACGGAGGACCGGGCGCGCGCGCGCGTGTGTGAGGACACGTCCTTGGGGGCCCCCGCCCCGGCCTGGGAAAGAGCCTCAGAGTGGGGGGAGGAGGGGAGGTCACGTTGCCCGAGTTGGACCAAACTGCCCCCCGCAGCCGCCCCCCCGGGACCCCCGCTCCCCCCCCGCAGCCGCCCCCCGGGACCCCCGCTCCCCCCCCCCACAGCCGCCCCCCCGGGACCCCCCGTCCCCCCCCGCAGCCGCCCCCCGGGACCCCCGCTCCCCCCCCCCCACAGCCGCCCCCCCCGGGACCCCCCGCTCCCCCCCCCCGCAGCCCGCCCCCCGGGACCCCCCGCTCCCCCCCCCCCACAGCCGCCCCCCCGGGACCCCCCGCTCCCCCCCCGCAGCCGCCCCCCGGGACCCCCGCTCCTCCTCCCGCGCCGGGCAGCCCAGCCCCGAGCCGGCCGCGGGGACCCAGCAGGCCGAGCCCGGCCCCGCGGCCCCGGCCCGGCCCCGGCCCCGGCCCGGCCCGGCGCCCAGACTGCAGGGCGCCGGGGGGGGGGGGGGGGGGGGGCTCGGAGGCTGAGAGGAAACCAAGGCGGCCCCCCAGGAAGGGCAGGGAACCCCCCGCGAGCTCCAACCTTCAGGAAGCCCGGGGGGGGGGGGCTCAGCCCGGACCAGTCAGGGCCAAGCAAGGGAAACTGAGGCCCAGGGCCGGGCTGGTCAGCCCAGGCCAGCCCGGGCCAGGCACGGAGGGCCAAGCCTGCGGGGGGTGGGGGGCGGAACATGGAAAAAGTGTGTCAGAAAAACGGATCCGCTCTAAATGTGAGGTGTGCGAGAGCCGCGGGGGATAGGTTAGACTGGAACAATGCATCGGAGACCATGTATGAACTGTACAGGTAACACACATGTGCGGTGTGGAGATGGCAGCCACAGATGATGCAGAGAATCAATGATTCCATATCGTGTCATGACATAGAGTATGCATATATTCAATACTATAGAGAGTAAATGCATTGACACGATATTGGGAGTGCACAGCTAACACACATGTTCTGTCATGTAAAGATCATCCAGATAAAATGTATATGATGCCTGTACACCACAGATAATGTGCGTTTTGTATTCTGAGAATGGTATATGGACAAACCCACTCCTTATCGGTCTTGCTTATGCAGATGCATAAATTATTCAGATAAAAGGCATTTTACATAATGTGTAGGTTATACTGATAGATGGCAGCCTATGTGGTGGCTGGATCGTGCAGATCAATGTGTATTATCACATCAAACACAGTAGAGATAACATAGATTATCTTTATCCTTTCTATAGGTTATTCAGACGTAAGGCGCTGCATATCACGAATATTAGACAGATCAAATGCATTTATCTAAGGATAGATTATACAGAGCAAATACGTTTTCTATAATGTATAGATAGAATAGACAGATAAAATAGATATAATGTATAGATTTATGATTATGCACTTAGAATGTATTTTATACGATGTATAGCTTATACAGATGAATATCATATAATATATATATACAGATAAAAAGCCATTTATAGAATGGATAGATTATGGCAAATCAAATGCATTTTATATCATATATAGACTAGACAGATAAAATAGATGTAATGTATAGATTATGATTATACAGGTAGGATGTATTTATATGATGTAGGAATTATACAGATAAATGTATTTTACATATATACATTATACAGATAAATGTGTTTTATGTTCTGTATAGATTTCTACACACAAAAGCCATTTATATAATGGATAGATTTATACAGATCAAATGTGTTTTCTATATTGTACAGATTACACAGGTCAAATGCATTTTATAGCATATAGATGGAATAGACAGATAAAATAGATATAATGTATAGATTATGATTATAGTTAGAATGTGTTTTATATGATGTATAGATTATACAGATAAAAGACATTTATAGAATGGATAGATGATACAGACCAAATACATTTTCTATCATGTATAGATTACACAGATAAAATGCACTTTATATCATGTATAGAATGGACAGATAAAATACATATAATGTATAGATTATTCAGATTAAATGCATTTTATCATGTGTACATATATCATTATAGATAAAAGACATTTTATGTGATTATATATTCTAAATCCACATATATATGTATATATATATATTTATCAAATGATATACAGAAAAAATAGGAAATAAAAGAAGGAAGGCACTGGCATGAAGAGGGACTAGGGGATTTTAATTGAGATTTAAAGGAAGCTGGAGTGGTCAATAGCTTGGACAGGAGGGGAGAAATCCTTTCAGACATTGGAGACAGTCAGAGAAAGTACCTGGGGCAGCATGTCTTGTTCGAGTTGCAGGTTGGAGGTCAGCAATTCTGGACTAAGAAATAAGAAGACTGGAAAGGGAGGAGCTCTGAGCTAGGAAGAGCTTCTCGTGCCACACAGAGCACTTTGTATTAGCTACTGATTGAGTAAGGAAGTGGCATGATCACACACGACTTGTAGGAAGACCACTTCAGCGCCCGCAGGCAGACTGCTTTAGGGTGGGGAGACATTGCAGACAAGCGGACTAGCAGCTACAGCAATAGTCCAGGGGTGATGAGGGCCTGCAACCCCTCTGGGGGACTGGTGTCAGAGGAGAGAAAGGGGTGTATAGTGGAGAGTTGTGACAGATGGAACTGATAGGCCTTGGCAATAGCGTGGTTGTGTCTGTGTGTGTGTGTGTGTGTGTGTGTGTGTGTGTGTCTGTGTCTGTGTGTGTCTCTGTGTCTCTGTGTGTGTCTCTGTGTGGTGTGTGTGTGTGTGTGTGTGTGTGTCTCTGTGTCTCTGTGTGTGTCTCTGTGTGGTGTGTGTGTGTGTGTGTGTGTGTGTGTGTGTGTGTGTGTGTGTGTGTGTGTGTGTACCTGAGGGACTAGGAAGATAGTGTTGCTCTCTCCACTAATACAGGTGATAGGAGGGGAGAGGATGGGGGGAGCTAAAGAGTTCTGCTCTGGATTTGTTGAGATGAAGACGTCCCCCAGCCATTCCAGATGTTTGAAAGGGAGTTAGAAATGGGGGCCTGAACTAGCAAAGAGGTGAGGACAGGACAGGTAGCTGGGAGAACGGAGCCCAATCCCAAACCGAGAATAATTCACAGTTTTAAAAGGAAAGTACAGTTGCATCATACACTTGCAGGAGTCTTTTTAAAGATCCTACTATGTGACAACCACTAAAAGCTGGGGGGGGGGGCAGATCCAAAGAAAAAGTACTAGCTCTGATTTTAAAAAGACCTTGCATTCTGTTTGGGGAGAAGTAGGCAAGGGTAGATAATTAAGTTAATAAACATTTCTTAAATCCCTACCATGTGTCAGACACTGTTAAGGGCTGGGGGGTAGAGTGGTGGGGAGGGCTTAGGAGATTTGAGGAGATATGAAAAGGTTTGGAAGAACCACTGTGGAGAATGGATTATTTTTTTTTAATTTTTGCAAAGCAATGGGGTTAAGTGACTTGCCCAAGGTCACCCAGCTAAGCAAGTATTAAGTGTCTGAGGCGGGATTTGAAATCAGGTCCTCCTGACTTCAGGGCCCGTACTCTACTGTGCCACCAAGGTGCCCCTTGGAGAATGGATTAGTGAGTAAATTGTTGTTCAATTTATGACCCCATTTGGGGTTCTCTTGGCAAAGATACTAGAGTGGCTTGCCATTTTCCCTTCTCCAGCTCACTTAACAGATGAGGAAACTGAGGCCAAACAGAGTTAAGTGACTTGCCCAGGGGCACACTGCAGGTCCGAGGTGGGATAGGAACTCAGGCTGATAGATAAGTCTTCCTGCCCTATGGCACCACCTAGCTGCCCTAGTGAGTAGATTGGCTAAGGAACCAATCCATAGGGGTCCCCTGCAAATCCGGTCTGTGGTTTACTCCATCTTCCTTCAGCAGTGCTTGTATAGGAGCAGAGACACTGGATGGCGGGAATGAGCCGAGGCCGAGGCTTGGAAGGGTAAGTACAGAGTAGGTGAAACGCAGGCCTAGAGAGGATGGTACTGGCCTCTGGAGGGCCTAGCAAGTGGCTCAGTCTTGAAGAAATCCCAAATGGAGCATTGTGTGTGAGGAACAGTACTGAGGATGGTAGAACTAGACTGCAGGATGAGAGCATCATTTAAGAAAAACTGGAAAGGTTACATTGTGTGAACCTGGGCAAGCCACTTAGCCCTGATTGCCTCACACCCAGGGCCATCTCTAGTCTCCTAATTCATATCTGGCCACCGGGCCCAGAAGGCTCGGGGGGAGAAAGTGAGGTTGGTGAATTAGCACAACATCCCCTCACTCAAATCGGATCCATTTGCTTGTCACGGTATCACGTCTCCGCTACCATGGTCTCCTTCAAGGACAAGGGGACCGCAACAAACAACCCAACAGAGACTTCCTATTGATCCTGGCAGTACTAGAGAGCTATTGCATTTTATTGAGAAGAATGACGTAATCAGACATGGGCTTTAATACAATTACTTTGGAAACTGTTCAGAGGACAGTGAGGTCTGAGGCAAAAAAAAAGGCAATAGTCCAGACGAGAAGAGACGAGAATTTGAACTAAGGTGTTAAAGAAGAGGGGAGAAAGAGACCAAGATTTCACTGAATCAGAATACAGAATTGGAATGTTGGAGTGTGTTGAGTCCCACTTCTGGACTCCCTTCTCCTTTCCCCAGGTGAGCGTTGGAGGGTGCGGGACAAGGATGACAAAGGAAACAACCACTCCATCAAGATCTCCCATTTATTCACCAAAACACCAGTGCTTAAATACCTTTCCAGTCTCTAATCCACTCCCACTCCCCTGGTAGAATAAGGCTGTGATGTTCAAAGACACCCATGTACAATGTCCCCATACACAACGGTTCCCAGCAGGAATGGACCCCAGCTACTTCTCAGGACAATCAACACAGAAGAGAAAGTTCCACTATAATATTGCTAACAAGTGGACGTCAACCCTCTCCTTCAAGACCTCCAAGAAGTGGGGCACCTTCTGATGGACCTCATTCCAACGTCGACACTGCCCCGATTATTCAGAAGTCCATTGAGACAAGTCTAAAACGAACTTTTCTATTCCTGTCCAGAATTTCTCCTAGTTATATCTCTTGGGGCTGAACAGAATTCCAAACCAATATTGTTTCTCCTCTTTAAGAGTTAACTCTGCCAGGGAAACATATTAGCATCTCATACTGCTTTCAGATTTTACCATTATTCACAATGATTACATCCCCCAAAATTCCTACAGGGGAAATGGATCACACTATCTGGGGATACCAAGATGGAAACAATGACTAAGGTGATGCAGAAATCATGATGATAAGTCTGAGATGTGGAAGCAGAGGCTTCTATGGGGAGCTCTGTGCAGTTCTCCATTACCAAGATGGTAGCCTTACCTATGGATTGATTGATGCATTTAAACTCTGCCTTTCAGATAATCAGTCTAGACCTGGAAAGGATCTCAAAAGCCATCTAACTCAGCCCCTCGCTTGATGAATGAAAAACTAAGAGCTAAGGAGGTTAGTCTGATTACCCACAGTCACAGGGGTAGTAAGAATCACAGGCAGGATTAAAGCCCAAGTCCTTGTCCTCCCCAGTCAACTTTCTGCTATATCACATTGCCTCTCAGCTCAGAGGGTTGAGATTTCAACTTTACCACAACCTTGTGACTTTGAACAAACCAATTTTTACTTCTCTAGGACTCAGTTTCTTCATCTATCAAAAGAGCTGTTCTACATCTATGATTTTCTTCTCCTCCATGTAAAGCCTAACCAGTAATATTTTATGTGTGGTCACATGGAAAGAGAGTTGACCATTTTAACCAAGAAAAGCATCTATGGATATTTTATGCTATATTCCCAAAGGGAGAGAGAAAAGTCAAATCATGGTTGCCTAGGCAACACCATTATTTTTGTTTTCCAAAGACAGAGAGCCTACCATTGACATTTTCAGTCTAGGTGCAATTATGAATGGGTCAACCTCTGGCCCTGGTCCAAGTACTAAAATGTTTCAGAGGCAAGGTTAGGAGAGCAAACCAAGCACACTTTGGGAACTAAGAAAAGGACAAGATCTGAACTGGATTTTCAAAATCCAGTTTGGGGATTTAAAATGTGGTGGTTGGCAAAACGCTTTCTGTTCTCAGGAACCTTGTAGGACACAACTACCAAAAAGATGGAAGGGAATCAGTAGGCATCCTGGTGGCTTCTAGCCTGGTTAGTCCCAAAATGGCAAAAAGGGGAGAGATGCAGATTCGCCATATGATCTGACTTCCCTTACCCCTTCTCCAATGTCTGACTGTCCTTCCTTTTTTTTTGCAAGGCAGTGGGGTTAAAGGACTTGCCCAAGGTCACACAGCTAGGTAATTACTGTATTTCCCCATGAAGAAGACATACCTTTTTTTTCCAAAAAAATTTGGGGGTCTTCTGGGAGCATCTTCTTCAGTGGTTGTAGATTTTTTTTACTTGCATTTCCCGCTTTTTTCCACACTTGTCTTTGCACTCATTATTTCTGCAATTTGTTACCAGTATATTAGGTGACGTTTTGCTATGTTCTGCCCAGAAATGGCTCAGAAAAGATTTTCTTCCAGTGCTGAATTTAAGTTCAAAGGGATCCAATTTGCCAAAGTGAATGGAAATCATGCTGTTGAATGTCCAACTGAGAAAACAATCCGAGCCTGGTTATGGGAAGAAGAAAATCTGACTGAAAACACCCCCAGCAGAAGAACACCATGAGAGGCAAGGCAGCCAAATGGCCTAAGTTTGAGAAGGAATTGAAGAGATGGATGGAAGAACAGAGGGCCATTGGAATTCCTGTGTCCACAAAGACGGTTCAGCAGGAAGCCAGAAGAATGACTGATGAACAAGAAGAGACTGATTTCAAAGGTTCATGAAATGGAATGGACCAAGTCTGTGTCCATGCCCCAGACTTGCCCAGGGAGTGCTTGTGGTCAACCACAGACCAGAACACAGGCAGGAGAGTGGTCAGAGCCTCTCTTAAGACAGGGAGGTCATGATCTAATACAGATGAAGACAAGCTCATGGATGAAAGTTTTGACGGTGATGAGTTGTATGAATTTTAGTATGAATAAACTTGAGTTCAATAACTTTATGTAATATATTTTCTTTCAAATTTGGGGTCCCAAAATTAAAGTGCATCTTATACATGAGGAAACATGGTATTATGTGCCTGAGACTAGATTTGAACTCAGGTCCTCTTGACTCTATCCCTCAGGACTCTATCCACTGTGCCACCTAGCTGCCCCCAGACTAGCCTTCCAATGTAAATCTACTCATTCTTAGTCCAGCTATGACCTTTTTATAAAGTGCCTACTGTTTCCAGGCATTCTGCTAGAGACTGGAAAAAAAGACCAAAAACACAATAGTCCTTTCCCTCAAAGAGCATGAGGTCTAAAAACTTGATGCTGCTATTCAGGAACATTTGCACAGAACAGAACAAGGGTCAACTTCTGATTGAGAGGAGCATAGGTATGGATTAGACCAGAAGGAGAAGGCAAAAGGGCAGTCACCAGAGACCCAAAGCAAACACTCCAGTTCTCTCATATTACTGGTGAAGAAACTGAGGACAAGAAGAAATGAAGAGAGAATAAGCATCTCAGGCAGGATCAGAATCCAGTAACTTTGACTTCAGAGTCTCTGTTCCAGAGAGTCAGAGTCTCTACACATTTATTAAGTGCCTACTGGGTTTCAGGCTCTATGCCAAGTGCTAAGGATATTAAAAAAGCATTTAGGGGCAGCTAGGTGGCTCAGTGGATAGAGCATTGGCCCTGGAGACAGGGAGATCTGAGTTCAAATTTGGCTTCAGACACCTAATCCTTACTTAGCTGTGTGACCTTGGACAAATCACTTGATCCACTTAAGCCTTGTTAAAAAAAAAAGCATTTGATAGTCTCTGCCCCCAAGTTGCTTAAAGTTTAATGGGAAAAGACCATACATCCATAGAGACTTAAATGTTTCTTTTCTGAATAGCAGCCAAGGTGGGAAATGATCTGAGGAGGTATGAATTATAGAGCTGAATTCATCTTGGATGAATTTCTGGATATCATGATGAGGTGAAGCCCCCCACCCCAATAGTAAAGGATCTGAGAGAACTCCTCCAATATTCATCTTCAATATTCATCCCCACCATTTCCAAACAGAAAGGAGGAAGGGCCTGAGGGGTCAGAGGTACTAAGGTGGTTTGAGTTGATTTTAGCTTGCAGAATGATTTCTTGGAGATTATGAAATCCAGGAGGACAACAGATCCATTTCATTATATATCTTTACTTCCATTCCAACATTCCTTTCTGTTTCTGTCTCTGTATTTCTTTATATCTCTCTTTTTCTCATTCTCTGACTCTCTCAAACACAAACACACAAACTGGGGAAGGTGACAGTAATGGGAGGAGATGGCAGTGTGATGTTCAGAGTTTGCTCAAACTCGGTTCAAGGAGACCTAAAAAGAAAAAAAGCTACTATTGATCTTTGAGCTCAGCCTCTCTCCCTACCTACTCTGGCACTCTGGCTCTCTCCCAGATTCAAAGTGACTGTTCCTGTGCTCCCCTTAAAGGGTCTGTAGAAACATGCATTGTATTACAAGCAACTGGCCCTACAAGCCTCCAAGGATATGGCTTTCTCCTCAGTCTATGCACAAGAAAACCCACAAGCCCCTGTGTGGATTCATATATGTATTCCCCCCCTACACACACACACTTATACTTACAGAATCCCTTTACATGTCTTCTGACAAAATGTTGTAAGAATGAGGTACAAATCCTAGCTTTGCCATTTACTAACCATGGATTCTTAAAATAAAAATCTCTTTATTTTCTTGAGTTTCAGTTTTATCATTTGTAAATTAAGGGGACTGAATTAAATAATTGAATCCCTTCAGGTTCAAAAAACCTCATGGTCCCAAGAACTCACCTCAGACTCAACCTAGGCTGCTTCTTTTCCTCTTCATTGCCTCTCACCCTCTATGTAAAATCAGTGATCTGATCATGCCATTTCTAACTATATGGTAACTCTCCTTCAAACCTGCAAACTGAAGGGGTTTGCATGCATTTGGGCTTAGAATTCAGGTGTGTCCAACCCATGGCCCATGAGCTGCCTGTGGCCCCCAAAGTCCATTCATATAGACATTATTACATTTTACTATTATACTCACTGGTAATATGAGTTACATTTTAGTCATAAATAAATATTAAATTCTATATGTGACCCTTGACAAATTTTTGTTGGGAGATTCAATCTAGAAGGTTGGATACCATCTAAACTTTTGATGAAGAAAGTAATGGTACAAATGTGATTGAATACTATTATGCTGTAAGAAATAATGGTGGAGACATCACAAATAACAGAAATCTTTTATGAATTTATACTATAAGTGAGCAGAATCTGAAGAACAATGGTGAAGACCAAAACATTCTTAAGACAAACCCTTTTCAAGGCTGCTCATTCACTCACCTGTCATCCAACGCTCACCTGTGGCTCCAAGAAGCTTTAGTATATACAGCAGCTACACCCCAGTAAAACTGCCTTGGTGGGTTAAAAGTAATTGAGAGCTAGGGTGTGTCTACCCCTAAGCATGTAAAGACTCCCCCGTGATAGAATGGATAGTTAAGAACAATTTGTTCCAATGACTAGGAAGGTGACTGAAGCTATAAAAGCTTGGTCAGATGTGAAAGATGCCACAGTCATTTACTGCATCTTGGGTCATTGCAGTCATCCTGACTTTTGTCTTGCCAGTGGATGATGATTTCCTCATCTGTCAGATAAGATGGTCTGAATAGATATCTCTTTGATCTTTAGATCTGTCTTGCTATGATCTGCTATAGTATATAAATATGCTAGGGGGAGCCATGTAAATAAGACCCCAGTTCTTATGACCATGTGTATCATGTTAAGGAGTGTTCAGTATATCAAGGGAATGTTGGAGCATGATGAGGTACAGTGAGTAGAGAGAGATCTGGGTTTAGATTCAGGAAGACATGGGTGCCTTCAGATCTGGCCTCAGATACTCTTTAGCTGTTTATTTAACATTTTTGCCTCAGTTTCCTCAACTATAAAATGTGGCTAAGATCAGAACATCTGTGTCAAAGGGTTTTTGCCTTGCCCTGCTTTGCCTTGCCTAGCCTTGCCTTCCCATTCCTTATTTCATAGAGCAAATTTAGAAAATTAGAAAACACTCCCCTGGGTCCTTAGGACTACATAGAATAGCAAGCTGCTCTAAACAGGGAAATCTGTCAGAAATTAATGTCAGTAATAGAGATGGACCTCGGTCACCATCACATTCAAGTCAGTTCAATTCAATTCATTAAGTATCAACTATTTGTCAAGAACTCTGCTAGATGAGAAAGGCTTTGGATGTGCTTGGTTCTAGGGAAGGCCCTAGAAGTGGGGGATGAGGAAAGACTTCCCAGAGAAGATAATCTTTGAGTCTTGAAGGAGACCAGAGATTCCAAGAGATGGAAAGGAGAAGGGGATGAATTTCAGGTATAAGGGACTGCCTCCTCTCCTTTCCTTCTTCCCTTCTCTCTTTCTAAAGCCAACAAGACCTCTGAGTTACATTGGAATCATAAATAAATATTAAACTATATGGGACTCTTGACAAATTTTTTTGGGGGGGATTCAGTCCAGAAGAACTAGAAGGTTGGCTACCATCTAAACTTTTGATGAAGAAAGTATGGTACAAATGTGATTGAATATTATTCTGTTTCTTTCTTCATTCTCAGGCTCCTCCATCTGCCTCCGTTTAGCCTAAATCAGTCCTTCCTCAGAGTGGATAGGAGCACAATGGCCTTGTTTTTCCTTTTCTGGACTATGGCAATGGTACCACAAAGTCCCCTGGAGGACCAGTGTGGCTAATTGATGGCGGACATTTAAGTCATTTGTGTTTCCCATTTTCTAATCTATATAGATATAGAGGTTCTTTGATTAGAGCCTCAAGTTTTAATGGCATCATGGATGGATAGATGGACTAGGGAATTCTTGTATAAACAGTTGAATGAGGGACAAGGGCAAGTCTATTCAAGTGTGTGATTCTGAGCAAGCCATTTAACTTCCCTCAATATAAAAGGAGTGACTTCTCCAATTTAAGGTCTGTCCTTAAATATCCCACTCACTACCTATGCCCTCCCTGAGTTCACTCTGAAGATGGGGTCTAATTGAAAATTTCCTGTTTCACACCTGTTGCCATGATAAGATGAAATCTGATTCACTTTTGATTCAAGAGAAATATCAAATTGGAGAAATGAACTAATTACATTTGTCCATCTTCTGTGTTTTAGTGAGAGAAAACCATCTTGATCCTCTCTAGTCCCACCTTTTCAGATATGAATAAAATGATCTGTTTCTGTGCTCACAGGTTTTGCAAGTGGGTGAGTAGTGAGATCTTCATTTAAGCCAGGAATTCTTTACTTTGTAGCATGGACTACTTTGGCAGCCAAGTCATAGAAAAATGTTCTCAAATGAATAAGATAATGTACATAGAATAGCAAAGAAAACCAATTACAGCATCTTAAAACATTGATCAGAATACTAAAAAAGTTCACAGATTTCATGCTAAGAACTCTGAGAAAAATCTGTGCCATCAGATATGAGAGAGATGCAACTATTTCTCTCATATTAATAACAATGTACTACTGGGGAGATTCAGGATTTCCCCCTTCTATTTCCTCATTCAGAAAACAACCCTTTTAGGCTATTCAGTCTCCTGGACTGGGAAAACTTAGATATGATCAAGATAAAGAAATTCTAATTTATACAGTATGTGTATGTCATGGAACACTATTATTTTATTAGAAACCAGGAGGGATGGGAATTCAGGGAAGCCTGGAGGGATTTGCATGAACTGATGCTGAGTGAGATGAGCAGATCCAGGAGAACACTGTGCACCCTAACAGCAACATGGGGATGAGGATCAACCTTGATGGACTTACACATTCCTTCAGTGCAACAATCAGGGACAATTTTGGGCTGTCTGCAATAGAGAAAGAATCGTGGAGTTTGAACAAAGACTAAAGACTATTACCTTCAATTTAGTAAAAAAAAAAGTCACTACCTTATTCTGTAATTTTGCTATCTCTTATACTTTATTTTCCTTCCTTAAGGATATGATTTCTCTCTCATCACATTCAACGGAGATCAATGTATACCATGGAAACAATGTAAGGACTAACAGAATGTATTCTGGGGGCGGGTTAAGCAAAAATGGGGGAGGGATTGTAAAACTCAAAATAAATAAAATCTTTCTAAAAAGAAAGAAATTCTAGTTTAGGTGAATTGGTGAATTCCAACTCATTGTGTTTTAGTCAGACAGATCTAAGTGTAAGTGGATCCCCCCTTTTGTCTAGATTACTTTAGGTGGGCGATATGGGTATAGATAAGTCTCTTTGTCCAAGACTGAGGACTCAGTTACATATCCCACCTCTCATTATAATTAAAATAAGACCATTAAAATATTCATTCTCTCTTCACTTGTTGGCCCAGAGTTGATTTTCATCCTCAGGAAGATCATAAATGATCTTTGGTTTAGGAGATATGGCCAAATGATCATCCTTTTATTCATATCTGCAAACAATAATTCATAAAATAATTATCCAGAAACTATGTCTTTTAGACCTTTTATATATCATATATGGAAAGGCCTGTGTTTCACAAAACTCATTTGCTTCGTGTCTATAGAATTCAAGGGACAAAGAACTTTACATTTTAACATGGAACATCGATATACATTTATTTTCCTGGCAGAAAATCGTTTATCTAAGATAAAAATACCAGCAGCTTGATTGGATGAGTAAGCTCAATGGCCACAATCACCTCTTGTATCTTTTCGGTTTCCATTAACTGAAGGGCCGGGCAAAGTTCAAAGTGATTCATGTTTTTAGGAGGCTTGTGTGTTTGCAGGAAAGCCAAGTTTATTCTCTGGTTTAAAGTTTGCAAAGTCACTATAGAAACAAGTTTCTAGAGTGGAAAAAAGAAAGCGAAGCTCTTTGAGGAAGGCAGTATAATTGTGACTCATCAGACACTCTTACAACAGAATGATTAATAGAAAAGGAAATTCTCCTGATGGTGGTTTGAAATTTAAAAAAAAGTTGGGCAATGTGAACAGCAGAGACAAAGGGATTGCTGCTATCAGCCCCAATATTCCATGACTGTAAAACCAGTTCTGAGGGAAAGGTAAGTATAGACAGGGGAATCCCCAGGAGAGGACCGAAAAGACTCAGGTTAAGGAATCTGGATCCAGGCTCAATGCATGTGCTGACTGATGAGATCATATTGAAGAATGAGTAGAGTGTCAACTGGGGGCATCTGAATGAGGGACTTCCACCAGGCCATTTCATGTTGGCTAGAGTCACCTAATTCAGTCCATCCAACAAAATCCATCAATCCATCTATTAAGCACAGTTCTAGGGGATATAGCAGTAGTGTCACATAGAACCCAACCCTTGCAGACTGTATATTGACTTAGAAAACCACAGGTTAACATTATTTTTATTGCATTATATTTTTCTTGATTTGTTAAACATTGCCCAATTAAATTTTAATCTGATTTGGCCCTTCGCAGAAATGTTACTGGTACCAAGCTTAACATCTCTGGGATAGGGAATAAAGATTAGACCTCTGGTATGGATGACCTGGTTATGAAACTCCATCTCCCCACATAGTTCAAGACCTTTCCCACAATGCATAGTCTGAGAGAGTTGCCCTGTTTGTGTGTGCGCGTGTGTACGCGTTTATGTGTGTGTGTGTGTGTGTGTGTGTGTATGTGTGTGTGTATGTGTGTGTGTGTGTGTGTGTGTGTGTGTGTGTGTGTTTGTATAATGAGAGAGGGGGAGGAGTTTCTTAATTTTCTTCTTCTGGGACTTTTTCAGGGGAATAGCTAATATTTGATCATCCCTAGTCCTTGATACTCTTTCCTCGCTTAGTTTCCCTGATACTGCATGGTTTTCCTCTACCTCCTGGCTCTTTTGTTGGCTCCCCTTCTTTCCCCCAATATTAGGTGTTATTCTTTGATGACTGACTGATAGTTTCCCCCAATTCAGTCCTGATTCCACTATTCTTTCAATATCTACAGTCAAGTTGGTTAACTCTGAAAACTTATCTACTCTCATGCCTTCAGCCTATCAGTTCCATGTGGTTGACTCCTAGCTGTTTATTTCTAGCCCTGAGCTCACGTCAATGCTTTGACCTTAACATATCTCACAAATGCTTTCACTTAGATGTTCTGCTAATGGTGGGTTGTCCCCATAGTGAACTCCTAGTATTGTCTGTAGAATTACTTGAATGAATACTCAACACTTAGGGAGACAGCTCAGTTTTGTAAAGTTCTGATTCTCCAGTGGACCTAAGTTCAAAGCTTAACTCTGATGCTTACTTCTTGTGTGACTTTTGGAAAATCCGATGACCTGTTAGTGCCTCAGTTTCTCCATTTGTAAAATGAAGAGTTTGAAGTGGAGGGAATCTGTGATGCATTTTGGTCTTTCATCTTATCACCCCAGACTTCTCTATTTACCCAGAAGTCTCATCATCATTCTAGATACCTAGGAATAGAAATCCAAAAAGTGTCTTCAGTATAGATTCAACATGGGACACCTGAGGGTCAGAGGTAGAAGGGAAGGACAGGTATAGGGATCCAGGGTTAGAAAAGATTAGTAATGCCCTGGGGCCAGGTGGTGGGTCAACAGACAGTTAGATGTGTAGGGGTCCAGATGCACCTATGGATCAAAGGCCAGTATGAAGCAGTGAGTCATCAACCAAGTAGAGAACTCAAGTGTCAGGGCAAACAATGGATCAGAACCCAGACCAGATGAAACCTGGTTCATGAATGAAGGCAGATGGCAAATAGGACAGGAAAATATTAAGGACCAGGAAATTTATGAGAACTGAAGGGCTAAGAGCAAGATAGGCTGGAAAACAAATGGGCTGGACCAGCAAGAGGAGACTTTTCCTCCATCATCTCAGCCCTAAGATTGTTGGGAGGAGCAGCTAGGGTGGTGCAGTGGATAGAGCACCAGCCCTGGAGTCAGGAGGACCTGAGTTCAAGCTGTGTGACCTTGGGCAAGTCACTTAACACCATTGTCTTAAATTTTAAAAAAAGTTAAAAAAATAGATTGTTGGGAATCTCCACATTGGAAAGAGATCCTCTAGTAAAACAGCTCAAGCAGAAGGTTTGGCCCCCTCTAAAGCATCTTCAAGGAGTGATTATTTAGCTTCCATTGAATTTCTTTCCTGGGGAGACTCATTATCTTTTGAGCTTCAAGCTTTAAGTGGATCTCTGTGTCCTGTCCATGGACTGTTCCAGTTCTTCCCTCTGGGGCCAAACAGAACAAATCCAATCCATAATTCCAATGCTGGCCTATCAGATAACTCCAGAAAGCTATTAGATAACTCTTTTTTTTTTAAAGGTTTTTGCAAGGCAAATGGGGTTAAGTGGCTTGCCCAAGGCCACACAGCTAGGTCAGTATTAAGTGTCTGAGATCAGATTTGAACCCAGGTCCTCCTGACTCCAGGGCCGGTGCTCTATCCACTGTGCCACCTAGCCGCCCCCAATTAGATAACTCTTAAGTCTTCTCTAAGCACCCCAATTATTTTAAGTGATTCTTCAATGACCAGTCTTTCAAACCACCTGTTCAACCCAATCTGGTCATACTGGTTGCCAATGGCCTTTCTAAAATGTTATGCCCAGAACTCAACACAGTCTCCCACCATTCTCAGTGGGAAAGGAACCGCTTCACAGTGCATGTAAAATCAAATCAAAGGGTAATGTATGGGGAATTCTAATACCTCCACTTCCTGGGCCAAGCTTCCTTTTGCCAGGCCTTGGTAGTCTCTCCTTTCCCGGAATTCACAGATGCGTTACTGCTTTTCATTTTGGGGAAAGCTACTAATTTGGAGTACATCAATTAAATCAGCACTTTTACTGATAAAAGTCTAATATATTCGAGGAAGTCATGTTACATAAGTCCTATGAGAAAAAAAAAGATGAAGTAGCTATGGAAAAAGTTAACAACGGAACCTAAGGCTGTTCGATTCATAATTTTGTGAACAGGTGCCACATCTCCTACATTTTTAGAGCTTTTGTGTGGGTAGGGAGATACAGTTTAGGTGGTGACAATTTTATCTTTCTAGACACATGTTTCCTAGCTTGGGCTTTTTTAGTCCTTGACGCTTCCCAGAATGGATTCTGATAGAGACTCCCACAGACTCTCCCACATCCTCAGGCTTTACAAATCAGTCTCCTCCCTTCTCTTCACTTTGTAGAGGCACGCAGGAGAAATGGCTGGGGGTGGTGACATCACAGGGCTGCAGAGTAAAGCTGTGATCCACCCACCCAGCACTTCTACACTCTTTCATTGTAGCATAGAACTATATGTGGGTTTGGAGCTGGTGGGTCTGGGTTCAAATCCTGATCCTGCCTTTTCTTAGTTGAGTGGTCTTGGTTAAGTCATTTAACTTCCCGGGTCTTGGCTTGGACCAGATGACATGTAGATTCTCTTCCATCCTAAAGCTTTGAGCTTATAATTCTATGTCATTGAGGAAGAGCGTTTCTCTGATGGCCCATAGACATAGAATCTGATTTCTATGCAAAGTTGTTTGCCTCTTTCTTACTTTTTTGTTGTTAGTGTTGTTCAGTAGTGACCAACTCTACTTGAACCCATTTGGGTTTTTCTTGGCAAATATCCTGTAATTTTTCCTTCTTCAACTCATTTTACAGAAGAGGTAGACAGGGTGAAGTGACTTGCCCAGGGTCACACAGTTAATAATTTTCTGAAGCCAGATTTGAAAGCCCCCCCCTTTATCTTTTTTTTTTGAAAATTTTATTTATTTAAGGCAATGAGGTTAAGTGACTTGCCCAAGATCACACAGCTAGGCAATTATTAAGTGCCTGAGGTGGGATTTTAACTCAGGTCTTCTTGACTCCAAGGCTGGTGCTCTATCCACTGTGCCACCTAGCTGCCCCCCCATTTATTTTTTAAGAAGGAAGGGCTTACAAGAGGATTGAAGTAGTATAAGTAATATAACTGACTGGCAATAAAGAAGTGTTGGGTCCTCTCCTTCTCTCTAATCAAACCACATCTAGATTACTGTGTTAGCACCATTTGGGGGATGAATCAATTTAGTATGATCAGGAGAAAAGCTTTTAGCACAGTCTATTTAACCTGGGGAGGGGTCTATGGATAGATTTCAAGGGATTCTGTGACCTTGGATCAGAAAAAAAAATCTCACCCCTTTATTATCGCACATCTAGTCCTTTGACTTCAGCAGACTGCTTGCCAACAGGGGCCAGGGAATACAAAAGGTTAAGAATCTTTGAGTAGAAAGTAAAGAGGAAAGAGAAGAGACTCAAATGAGCCTAGGAAAGAGGCTTAGGGACAGAGCAGGGGCTAGCCAGCAAGTAATGGAAGGGCTGTCACAAGGAAGGATTAGGTTGTTGGACTTGGCCTTTGGGGCAGAGTGAGGAAACCTGGATGGAAATGGAGAAGGGCAAGTGGAGACTTGGTATAAGACTTGAAAACTTCCCAAAGAGCCTGGAGAAATAGGGAGACCTCCCTTACAAAAACTCTTTATCCAAAGGTTGGAGGTTCAACCTTGTGGGATGTCTCTGCAAAAAAGTCTTATTCAATCAAGTATGGGTTAGTCCAAGGGCTCAGGAGGTGCCTCCCTTCCAAGTCTGAGATTCTATGATTTTGTGAAATGTCAGATTTCTAAAATCACCTTCTCCTCCCCCCTAGCAGCAAGAATGGTAGGGATAGGGAGAATATGGGAAGAGCCCTGGAAAATCCCATCCAAACTTGTTCTTTATGACACACACACTTCCTCCCTTTCTTGCCTTCTGTCCTTTCTCCAACATCTCTTCCCCCATCAGACTCTGAGGGCATTTCCCTCTTGTCACTGACCCCTGGATCTCCTGTTTGCTCCAAGTTTGATCACATATGTTGTTCTTGATTCTTTGCTACCTTTCACTCCCATATTCAATCTGTTATTGCCTTTCTACCTGCAGAAATTGCTCTGGAGTCCATCTCTTCTCTGAAATTGCTACCCTGTGCTACAGGTTCTCAGCACCTCATGTCTAGATGCTGCTATACAGGATTCATTGGTCTGGCTTCCTCAGGTCTTTTCCTATTCTTGTCCTTTCTCCCTTCAGTTGACAAATTGATCTTATAGAAAAAGAATGATCATGTCAATGCTTTCCTCTTCTGCCCTCTCACCCATTCAATTTCCCACTCACCCCATTTCCTCATGGTTCCCTCTTTTGGCTTTTAAATCTTTCATAACCACTTTTGTAGTCTTCTTACACCTTACTCAGGCCCATACTCTCTGTGATCCCATGACTTTGGCCTCCTTACTGATCCTCAGTTATGGTAGTCCATCTCTGGCCTTTGGGCACACTCACTCATATACCTCCCTCTCCCCCTCCTCATTTCTCTCTCCTGGTTTCCCTCAATTGTCAGCTAAAGTCCCATATCCTACAAAAAGACCCTCCTGGTTCTCTTTAATTCTGGAGCCTTCCCTCTGATATCATCTCCAATTTATCTGTATATATCTTATTTGGACATGTTGTCTCCTCCACTGGACAGTGAACTCTTTGAGAACAGGGACTTACCTTTTCCTTTCTTCATAACCCCAGAACTTAGTAGAGTGACAGGTTCATAGTAGGCACCTAATAAACGGTAGCTGGCTGACTCACCCACCATTTCTAGGAAGAAAATGTTTTCAATGTTCCAAATGACCTGTTTTTAAATGAACTCTGGGAAGGTGACCAACCTCCCTTGAAAAATTGTATACCATCCTGGAGGCTACAGTTCTAGGGCACGGATAAGCTGGAGAATGTCCAGAGGAGGGCAATGAGGATGGAAAAGGGCCTTGAACAAGTAGCATGGGATCTTGGTTTGAAGTAATGGTCTGGTGGAGATAGTTTGAAAATTTCTAGAGAAGGCACATTGTTAAATTTTCAGCGAGGGCATTTGTACCTTAGAAATGGAAAAATTGGGAGGCAGCTAGGTGGCACAGTGGATAGAGCATTGGCCCTGGAGTCAGGAGGACCTGAGTTCAAATCTGGCCTCAGACACTTCATAATTACCTAGCTGTGTGGCCTTGGGCAAGTCACTTAACCCCATTTGCCTTGCAAAAACCTAAAAAAACAAGAAATGGAAAAATTGTTACAAATCAGGGCTTGATTTATTGTTTTATTAAAAGGTGAAGAGAATGTTAATAATACAAATTAAACTTTTCTTCTTTCTTTTTATCCTTCCTTCCTTTTTATTTTTTTTTAAGGTTTGTTGGGAATTAATCTCAGGTCAGGATTAATTCACGCATTCATTGTATTAATATTTAGTAAGCCTCTAGAGTGTACAGGGGTACCTGAGGAGGGTACAAAGTTTTAAT